>NC_051176.1:85135610-85285484 GCF_013339695.2 Rhipicephalus sanguineus | reverse complement strand
TTTTACATAGTGAGAAATCACTGCCGATCAGTAGTCAAGACGCCTGGGAACATGTGAGGCAAAATTATTTTACTGCAAGCAGCAGGGAATCCCAATTTCTTTTCTACAGCAACCGAAAATAGCTCGCACTCCTCCCGCGCAAACAGCGTAGTCGAAGGGACTTCGACCCGTAGTCTTAGGGACGGACACCATCATTGGCTGATTTCATGATCGCAAAACATCCGAGGTAATATTGATAGTGTAAGTTTCCAGTTCAACAAATAAAAAAAAAATACACGTTTCAGTCTTGATTTATTATGTTTCTTTCCGTCATTTTTTTAAAGAATGACCGCCACGCGAAATTCGAAACAAAGCTGTGTAAAAATTCTTGTTTATGTCGCAGCCAAACAATAAATTGTTCATAATATAAGATTTAGCTCCAAAAAATTGGCCGCATACCGCAGCGTTTCCTTGATCAGCAGACAGCTTTCAACGTTTCGGTCAAATATTGACGCTTCAGCAACGTCGCTGGCATGAAACGCGGTGAGGCACATGAATGGGTCTGTCAAAATTAAATTCTGTCGTTCACTGATTCACGAAACTCAATGCTTAATTGACATTCATTAATAACACGAATGCTAGGATGACAAATCCTTTTGGTTATCAGCTTAACGAAGTAGTTGCTGCTGTAAATGATAAAGGAGACTTTGTAGCGTATAGTATATGTTGTGACTGGGTGACGTAGTGGAAGGCTCAGGGTTGATTTTGACCACCTCGGCAGTGAATGTTCTGCGTGGTCTTTATTAGCGCAAATGCATCGACTTGTCGCGGCAGCTGCGAGTGAACTGCTTGTTTGTAGTCCCAACAGTCCTTCTTTTAATGCTTTGTTAACCTCCATATTTTCAGTGTCCTTATGTTTACTACTATCACGAGACCAGGACGTCTGTGTTAGCGTTTTTAACTCGTTTTGAGTGCGTCATTAGCTTGTAAACCCTTTATTAATTGTGGCGCCCATGAGCTGGCCGGTCGACGTAGCCCCAAGCCATTAGATGCTTAAAGATATATTAAAGCGCAAATGGTTTCTTTATATTCAGCAAGAATATATAAAATAGACTGTCTACAGAATGCCACAAACATGATTCACAGCACGCCAGCCAAACGTTTATTAAAACGTAATTATGAGTACTCGCTAGAAAAAGCCCAAAGCATTCTGCCAGCGTGAATTTGTTCCTGCAGATTTTCAAGAACGTCCATATAAAATGACGAAAACCTAATGCATTCATCGACAAACAATGACTACTATTGTCTCAAGGAACTATAATTGGAGCTGGAAGATTGCATAAACCAAGATGCGTTCCACCATTATTTCCACAGCAGTTTAACTTGACTTTGCTATAGATTGTGGTGTTGCGATGGTAGGATTTTATTGTTGCCACAAAATCCTGAGGCAATTAATCGATGGCGTATGTTTAATCGAAAAATGTTTCATTGCTGTGAAACGTTTTCCCATACTGCGATTAATGGATTCATAATTTTCAACTTCTATTTCCTTCAATACCCCTTGTATAGAGGTGGATATTGCAGGAGAGGATTGTGAAAAAAGAAAAAAAAACGGAAAAAAAGAGAATGGATGAAAAATAAATAAAACGAGAACTCAAGGCGGTGAATGTGACTGCACAGTGGCAACACTCGTAACAAACAGAAATGTACGGTAAGCTATAGCCAAGAACGCTCGAAGCTGTTTTTTAGTAAGTACAGCTATTGATGCTCAAGCTTGGATGTCGAAAAGTTTGGCACGGCAAAGAACGAAGAATTTCAGGCTCAATACAATCGGCGAGAACTTGGTCAGTGCTTTGTGGCTACGGTCAATAGGCGCTGCCCTCTTGGCATGAATCCGTCTGAGAGCCTGCAGAAGGTTATAGTTTGGCCAGCTGAAAACCGCCTCTACTTGATTCTCTCGGCCTTCTTTTCCTTATCAAGCACCGTTTCGAGCTCCAGCTTTCACTTGGCATTCCTGCAACTTCTTTAGTTTGGTTAACTTATCCGCAACACGGGCACGTCACCAGTTCTTCTTGCACTCTCACTGCGGCGTTTAATGTCCAGCTTAAGCTTCCCGGTCTCTGAAAAGACGCGTTTTCTGTAATATCCCCACACCATACTCCAGTAATTAAAAACGTTAAACCTTCAGTAAAGATAACACGCAAGATTAATAGCTTTCATATAAATAAAAAAAAGTATTTTATGGAAACTCAACTGCGTATTGTTATTGTTTTTGTTTTTTTAACATCAGGAAATATGTTTTTTTCGAGTTTTTTTCGAGCCAGATAGAGAGATGTGCCCTCTACTTCGCTGTTCAGATGTACGCAAGAGAGAAGAGCCCGCCCAGTTGATATCGCCGACTTCCGGCTTCACCGAGGCTTCACCGAGAGTGACGTCAAGGCCCCTCCTCAATTTTTTGTCACGGTGAAATATTTCACCGGAGAGAGGCGTCAGTTATGGCGGGGGGGGGAGGGGGGGTCAGTGGGGTGCTCTCCCGTCCGAGCGTTTCCACAGGTGACAAAAAGGTTTCCCCCCACCCTTCCCAGGTTTGCATACCTTAGCAGCCATAATTACCGGTTGCATTTTGTTATAGGCATGTATAATGCTTGAATGAACCTTGCACAGACTTCCAAATTTTCACCATGACAATGACAGAGTGTACCGCACTCCTGATGCACAGTTAGTCGGGCTTGACTTGTCAGCCCTTACCGATGAATGGAAATCTGTCGTACAAAAGAAAACGTGCGCAGGTTTATTTACTTTCTGTCAGAGTCACGGCAACGTAGACAGCTCTGATGATCGCCAGTAAAGTTTTTCGACGTCGAGTATCATGCTTGGACTCGAAACTATATGGCGCGTGCATGCGTGCGTGATCAAGGGAAAAATGTTTTAAGTCCAGTGACAAGTAGTGACCCCTTCCCACACTTAGTGGGAAGGGTTACTTTTTTGCATGACATTTGTTCACTGCAGCGCAGCTGACTTACAAACCGTTCAGCAGCGCAGTTGGCAATGGGAAACCAATAAAATTTTTGCAAATACGAAGCTTCGTTTACATGAGACACTGTTCATGTGCTGCGGTGCATAAAAAAGCCACCCTATGATAGTATGATAGGTTTGCGCTGCAGTACGATGCGGGAAACCTTGTCTATGTGTTATCGCCAGTTCTTCATTGAGATTAAAGATAACATGCCAAAACCATACATAAAACAGGCCACACGCAAACACCACGGCACGGCAACTTTAGTAAGAGAGAGAGAGAGAGAAATGTTTTAATGAAAAGCTGGAGATGTTTGCCTGGCTATTCGCCTGACATGCTACTCCAGGTGCTCCAGGGTGATGATTATGATGTATACACTGATAACCACAAACACATACATAGACTACACTGTTTACAAAGTTTCGGTCAGGCTTGTGGCCCGCAAGAAAGTCAGCAGCGCTTTCTTTGCACGTAACGCACAGGTGCTGTTTTGCCATGGGCCCAGAATGTGCCGCAGTTCTAAGCACGAGTCCTGTTGAAGGTGCAAAGCCGCCTTCAGAGATCTTCTTTCTGTTGCGTATCGCCTGCATTCGCAGAGAACGTGTTTTAGGTCTTCTTGGACGTTACATTGAACGCACAACGGTGAGTCCGACAACTCGATTTTGTTTTTGAAGTAATGAGTGTAGGCGACGTTTAGTAGGCTTCTCGGCCTTTTGGCTAAGATCAAAGTGAACTTTAGTAAGAAACAATTGGGCTAATTGGTACACGTTCATGTTGAAATGCGCTTAGTAATACAGTGACTGAAGGAGTAAAGGACGACGATTGCGCCACGTACGTCTGCTTTGCTTAACTTCATCGTCCTTTAGTCATTCGATAACGTTATACTAAGTGCATTTCAACATGAAGAGCATTTCAACATGAAGATAAAGGCAGAACCAGAAGTTCCCTCCCCCCTCCCTTCATATTGCCATCAGTAAGGCAGGGCCGCTCTGCCTCTCTCGGAAGCTGTTGGGGTTCCTCAAGAACAGAAAACTTCAAAACGGCTCTTTATGTGTTATTATTATTTTCAAGATACAATGCTCTTCCAGAAAGTTCAGAATGGTCCATTCCCTCGCGGTACCCTTTTGCACGCTATGCATCCCGCAAGCTACATAAGCGACCGCAAATTCTGCTCCGCAACAAATACACTCTACCACAACCAATCAATACAGCCTATCACTGGGCCAAACGTCGAGCATTGGGGGGCCGAGCTGACGAGCTCAAGCCTTGAAGAGCAGCGACGTCTGGTGGACCGGGATAATATGTCAGCTCAGGCGCACCGCATCAGGGAGACTAAGGACGCGGCCCACTTTGGACGACTCTGCCGTCGGCTCGCTCTGTTAAATACAGTTTATTCATCCTCCTTTATTGTGGTGGCGTGCTGTATTTACACTGCAAACGCAAACTAGCCGAATTGGGCGTTTTAAGGGCTACAATCTTCCTTAATACTACCTTCATCTGGACAGTACTCCCTTAGGGTGTAATGTGGTGGGTGTAATAAAGTTCTGCGTCCTCAATTTTACTTCGTTAAGAAATTATGTGGAAGAAAGGAGGTAAATTCACTATCTGACGCCATTCGTCGAATGGAGTTCAAGAACAAAAAACTCCCATATCTCATCTGGCATGTTTTCTCTTTTTTTTTCCGAAGCTTTCCTAATGGCCTTCAGTGCTGGCGGGCATGTATGCAGCTGTGCGGGGGAAAGAAATAAAAGATAGAGGCGGCATGCTTCAGCGCACTAAAAATCCCTTGCACAGATAGCCCAGAGAAAGAGATACACGCGACCCTCCGAACGGCTGGAGAGGAAGCGAGGAAGCCCTTTGCCTGGCGGCTGCAGCCTACTGCGGCCCGCCCCGCCAGGTCAAAGCAAGCTAGACGAGGCGCTACCGAAGTGAAATGCACAAAGCTTCGCGCCGCATGCGCGCGCGAAGAAAAAAATAACAGAAAAAAAGAAAGAAACGCGAGGAGGGAGTCGTTCCCGCGGCGGCGCGATAGTCCGTAGCTAGGCCGGCGAGGCCTTGTGAACGCCACTTCTCAAGTGATCAGCTGTGTCGGTCGTGTGCGCGTTTTGTGCCTGCAGCCTATCTGTGTTAACGCCGCTGGATGTGATATGCGTGGTTTGGACGACAGTGCGACATGCTGCGCTGCGAGTGCGATAATCGCGACGGCCCGTCGACTCAAGCGAGCGTGCCGCTGTGCATTACCAAGCAGATGATGGGCGCCCTGCGTGCTCGGCACAGTCAGGAACAAAAATTGGTAAGTAATACTGATGTTCTCTCTCTTTGCGAGCCCTTATCGTCGCTTATGCACCTGTAGATGACCTTGTGCACATTGCGTCGCTTGAAAAGTGCAATGAAAAGCAAAAAAAAAACTCGGCATGTCAAGCTTGCGAAATGCCCGCCAGCGCACCATGAGCGTGGCATGTAACCCATGCCGTACATTACACGCATGTCATTCATTGTTTCCATGTTACCAGCTGTCATTTATGTACGTCACACAGTCACGTCACGCTATACCAATCTTGGTATGATGTAAAGTTAGAGAACCGGACGCGAGTGCACCAGGCACCATGCCGTAAATGACATGTCGTTATTTTCATGTTGCTATATGTCATTTATGTTCGTCGCACAATCACGTCACGCTATATCAATTTAGGTGTATGTCAAGCTAGCGAACCGGCCGCGAGCGCACCATGAGCGTGGCGTGTGTACATGACATGCATGTCATTATTTTCATGTTGCCAGCTGTCATTTATGTTGGACGTACAGTCACACTGCACAATACCAATTTTGGTGTATATGAAGCAGGCGAAACGGTCACTAGCGCCCCCGAGACCATGTTGTCAAAATAACGCCATACATGACAAGCGTGTCATGATTTGCACGTTAGAAACTGTCGTTTATGTGCGTCATACACTCTTGTGACGCCATACCTATTTTGGCAAGTATAAAGTTAACGAAACAGTCGCAAGAGAACTAAGGGAGTGACGTGTAAATCATGTCGTTAATGAAATGCATATCATGATTTTCAAGTTAAGGCCCATCATTCATGTTCTTCATGCAGTCGTGTCATGCCACATGAATTTTGGCATACATCCCATTAACGAAACAACCACACAAGCTATGAGTCGTAGGCAGCTGATAGATAGGTAGATAGATCCGTTCAAAGTCGTAGAAGTGTTTAACAAATGCTTCGCATTTAAGTCGTTAAACTCAGATAGCAATGATGTGTGATACATGTTTTGGAACTTCTGTGAATATCACTCATGCTTCATACGACCAGTCAATCGACCCAGGAGTGCGCCCTGATAAAGTTGTTTGCATGATATAACCCTTTCAGTCACGGTGTGTACAATTGTACACATCAACTTCGAAGTCGCATCACGCACCGTCTGTTTCTTCAAATGACCTGAAACTTATTGTGCACATTCATGCAGGCTTCCTGAGTGGACAACTAGCGCTTATTTAACTTCATTATGCCGTATATTGCTGCAGATGATCACTTTGCTAGAGACACTACCATGTTCGACGATCATTCGACGTGCGACATTCCAGGACCAACGTCAAGAGTATTTTTTTTTCTTCGCTCGAAAAGCATACAACGAAAAAACAAACTGTGCATGCATTTTGGGCATAATAGTTGATTCCTTATATGCAAAGATGGAAGCTGACTGATTGCAGAATAATTAGATATTTAATTACACGCTAATTAGCATTAATTACTGTAACTCACACAAAACAACACATTCCTTCATTTTATTTTTTGGAATGTAATACTGAGTGCCTTGAAATCATGCCATGGAAATTTGATGCATTTGCAGACAGTGCATCATAATTCGTGACTGAAAGGGATAATTTTCTTGCCTGCGATAAAGCATGAATGAGGCATGATGCCTTCAGGGAATATACATTAGAGCAAAAGGCCACGGTTATCACATTGTCACATGATGGAATATGCATAAAGGACAACTTTGTTTTCGATTTATTCTTTTCTCCAACTTCATATTTTTGTTTTAATCCTTCGTCATCGTGTCAATTTGCGTACATTGACATGTGACAAGACCGTGCGCTCTCATTTTGCAGCATCTTCCTTGGATGCAGTCAACTACCCTGGACATCTTTCTCCCGCCATGCAACTGTGAGAACCCACCGAAGCACAGATTCTCAGGAAGTGAAAAGACTTTTCGGCAACAATTTTGCATTGCACACTCTGCCCATCTCCTGAAATAGCATATCAAGGTACATAAGAACTGTACCTTCATACATATGCATCAAGGAACAGTGAAATAGCATATCAAGGTACATTAACATCATTAGCTTGGATTCATTTAGCTAGAACGAATAAATCATGTTAAAGCTATACAATGACGGCCATATCATGTGACAGACATCTGCTAAGTGCAGTGTGTATTGTGAAGCACATGCGTTTTATGGTATTGAATGAATGGATAAATGTTTATTCCAGCAAAATACAGGAAATGGGCCTCAAGTGAAAAGCGACAATGGTAGCTTGAGAAGTGCACAAGGCCCAGTACAGCAAAAAGAAAGACAGAGCAGCAGAAACGTGTGCACGTTCAAAGGCAAAACATATAAGCATACAAAAAGAAACAGGAAAGACAAAGCAGAAGAAACGTGCACATTCAAAGGCAAAACACCTACGCCATCTGCAAAGTGACAAAATCAAAAAGGGTAAACATTTACGCTAGTGAAAACAATGAAAATCAGAAAACAGTGAAAACAGAAAAGAAGGAACGGCCATTCAGCGGCATGGAAGGAATGCAACTTCATTGGTCACGTATCAACAGTGGAATTTGCCAAGGTTACATGTGCATATTCTTAGCCATTAGGAGATGTGCAAGGCTAATTTAATCGCATTGATGTAAGTCAGCTGTTGAGTCTGTTGAACTAGATTGTTGAATCATCTTGTTTATTCCCTCTCGTTAATTTGCTGTTTTGCATTATGTTGCCATAGTTTTCAAGGTCAATATATAGTATGACTGTTGACACAATTTGACAAGGTGAAAGCGCTGTTATTGTGCCCAGGCCTTAGTTTATCCTCATTAGAAGTGCGCTGTTTATTTTTGCCATGGTTCAGTGCCAAGTTGCCCAATCTTCACTCCTAAACAGAGTAGGTGCGGGTAATCAAGACCTTGCTAACATTCACAACCCTTTTAGATGCGAAGTATCTTAAGGCGGAGCTCAATCCGGTGGTGGTGGTGGTGGTGGTGGTGGTGGTGGTGGTGGTGTGCGTTCTGACCACCCTTACTGCGCATGCGCATACCCTCTCCACACACCTCCTCTCCCCTCTCCCCTTCCCCTCTCCACTTTCCCTCTCCCCTTCCCCTCTCCACTTTCCCTCTCCCCTTCTCCCCTCCCCCTTTCCACTCTTCCTCTGAAACGCGGGCTAGACATGCCGAAATTCTCCCCTGCTCAACGCCGCGATGTGCTCGAGCGCATGCGCGTCCCCTCCCCTTCTCTCTCCTCTCCTACGCTGCCCCCCTCTCGCCCGCCTGTAGGCCGCGTTCCCCGCTCGCCCTGTGAGAATTAACGGTCAGGCTAGATGGAAGATACGACGCGCGTAGCGTCCCTCTTCGCGTTCCACGACGCGAGGTCGGTAGCATGCCCAACGAACGCCAACGGAACGCGATCGTGCAAGTGCTCCGGCTTCGCATCGTCTCATGGTCCCCTTTAGCGGGAGATGGTGTAATTTTTAAAGTGTACTTATAATGATAACTTTACTGACATCAAAAACTGCCCACACAATGGTAAACATGGCAAGAGTACACTTCTGGTGGTGTTTCGCATTTTTTTACATCCGTTTGTTTTTCATCCTGTGCACACGAAGTGAAACGCTCACAAGGAAATACTTAGCAGCATCTCAATTTTGTATTTATTTCGTGTTTTGAAAAAATGTCTGCAATAAGGATAGTCAAGTGCGAATCTTCGGTAAGACATTCATTTTTATGTATACAGAAATCTTAGTGGACTTCTGTTTTGTGTAATTTTCAGGAATACACTTCTGGCAAAGCAGCAAGTGTTGCTTGCCCGCCAGTCTGTGTTCAAGACAAGTGTATTGTGGGCATGAGTGTCGGCAGGATTTTTTCTTGGGGGTGCAGGGCGGCGTAACGTGTCGGCCTGGTGAGCAGGAGCGCATTGGTGTAGCTTGGGTGGGGTCAAGTGCTGGTGTGTCTTGATGGCGGCAGGTGCCCTTTGTGCAAACCCCTGCTGACAGCAATGATTGTGGGAACACCCAGATGTGCCTCACTTTATATTATGTCGAACAGCTCATACATCTTACCACATTTAGGCCAACACTGGTATTGATGCAGAGTGGTATGCGCAATACTGCGTGCAACCTTTCTGATATCGTCTGCGTTTGAAAATTTCGCATTGTTTAAAAAGACGCTGAGTGGACCCAGCGTTATTCAGCAAACATTAACAGGGGCAGTTGGGCGAGTTGGTGTATATTCATAGTTAAAGAGGGTGCAAAAAAATCACAGCACAGAGCGATGAAGGTGAAAGGATGACGCGCTACTAGCAACTGAAGTTTAATCGAAACCACAGAAAGATGTAAACACACAGTACGAAAAAATTACAAGACTAAACAATCACACATCCACAGAGGAATGAAGGGGGCAGACAGGACAATGCGCTACTAGTAACTGAAGTGTAATCAAAACCACAGAAAGATATAAACACACATGACTAAAAAAGCCAAGCACATGTTCAACTTCAGTTGTTAGTAGTGTGTCCTTCCGTCCCCTTTGTTGCTATGTGTTCTGATTTCGTTTTCACGTTTTCTTTACCTATGAATTGAACTCCTGACTGTTTCACAGTCTCTATATATGTGTGGTTAATTTTTATTCATCCTCATGGCATATCAAGTCCTAGGATCCATGGTGCAAAGCGACCAGTCACTATTTACAGGAATATTTTTATTTAGTGCCTGTGATTGCCTAATTGCAAGTTGACGTTGCAGCCATGGTGCTTGGATTATTTTCAATGTGGCAATTATGCGTAAACCATCAAGTGAGGAATTAAGGATGAACTTTTTGAGTTACAGATGGCACTAGCTGGCATAAAAACATTGAAGCATGGCTGTACTTTTTATGCATATTACAAGTATTGGTACATTGCAGTCATGTGATTATGCCGACAAGTTCCCAAGCACACTTCCAGAAATTTAAGATGGCTTCCAGGTATCTGTGAGTAAATATGTACAGCAACATATGAAGGCAACCTTGTAATTTTTGGGCATTGCTGAATGCTTTTATGCACCTTGGTAAGTGGACCTACAGTCAACACCACAGATCTATTTTGGGCTGTATTGTAGGAAACTCAACTCCAAGATCATGTCCGACATGTTTTGATGCCATAGGGCAAACTAATGCAATAAAAAACTGTACAACTGCCTGTCTACACGGTGATGCTTGTCTTATTGTACTAATTAGTTGCCTTCGTGTGTAGATTGACACCAAGTTCCTTGGGTAGCTTATTTTTTTGGATTGTACTTACATACCGGAACGGTGAAGTGCACACGTTAGTGCGCATCATGATGACATTTTACACCCTACTTTCGTATTGCTTTACTGCTGTGAATTATGTATAGTGCTTAGGCTGTACTGTATATGTTGTTCCACGTGTTCAGTTTTGGGAGTAGGTTCTGTGCACGACGATAGAAATATATACCTATATCCTTACATTGACACGAGAACTGCTGCTGTTTTGATCCCAATAAAATGTTGCAACCACTGGTTCTTGTATCAATTGAAGTATGACTACTTGTCGTGCGTGTAAATTGAAGAAATGAATTTGTGCTTGCAAAACAAATTGCTGAAACACTGCCTGCTCAATGTAACTGCTTGTGTTTTATTACCAAACACAATGAACAGATGATTCACAGATTATGACACATTGTAGAAGATAGGCAACAGAAAGTTAGACAGAAAGTCATCACTGTGTTCTAACGTAGATTGGGTGATCTTTTATCAATAATAGCATAATTGAAGGTTGCTGTTGTATAAATAAAGTTTAACGTAGTGTGCAGGTGGATGAGGGAGTGCACATATGATAGTTTTTCCAGTTTTCTGCATATTTGCTACAGTCCTCGTGTTTCTGTGTTACGATTGTGAAATTCTGAATTGCAAACAAGCCTACTTCTCTGCTGCTGTGGTGAAGTCATTCAACAGAACCATATTTTCTCAAGAACAGCTGTTCCATTGAGGAAGAGGGTATATGCTTTTTTTTATGGGTACTGCATCATCTGTCTGAGGGGAGGGCCAAGTACACATGGACGTTCACAAGAGAGAAGTGCAAGTACATTAACTTTTTTTTTTTTTGAGGGAGACCTGTCACTGGTAAACTGGGGTGGCTGTCATTGACATTGGGACACGCGTTAGGCATTCGCTTTAACGCGGTGGCGTGATGCTTAACAATAAAAGCTAATTAGTAAGAAATGTAGGTAGTATCCGAGTATGAAAAAAGCAAATAAATACTGAATATGCGTTATAGAGAATCACTGATTGCCGTGCTAAAGCGTGCATTGCGAATAAGCGCTAATTGCAGAAATAAGCGTTCAGCTGCTCAGAAGGCGCTGCTGCTCCTAGCTGCGTGCAGCTCGCGGCTGTACGCGCCCATTCAACGCACACTATGTAGGCGCATTACAATGTCCTTGTAACTCTGGAATTTTCTGCGTGTGTAATTTTCATATGCGAACGCAGGCGGTCCGCGCTAAAGAGTGCATTGCGAATAAGTGCTAATTACGGAAACAGATTTTTGTTCAGCTGCTCAGAGCGCGCTGCTGCCCCTGCGTGCAGCTCGCGGCAGTACGCGCGCATTAAATGCACTTAATGTAGGCGCGTTACGATGTTCTTCTAAGTCGGGCATCTGCGTGTGTAACTTTCATATGAGAACGCAGGTGGTCTTCGAACCGCTCATAACACGCTGCCGCATCTGGACGCGCGCAGTTCGCGGCTGCAGAAATAACAAAAATTGCTCCACAGCATACGCTCATGGAATGCACATACGTTCGCTCATCTGTTTGTCACGCTGGTATTCACGAATTTAGCGCGAGCGAAGAGGGCACACGTTTATAATTTTTATAGCGGCACGACACGGTGAACCGGAGAATTCGGAGCCGAGGGTGTTTACGTCGATCGGCTCGGCCTGCATGACGCCCCACAAATTATGTATTGACCTTCCGCAAGAGGAAACACACGCCGATGGTACAAGAACAGAAGTTCGAAGTTGTGCCGACTGGTTACCAGCCGCTTTGTGCATACATTGGTATATATATATAAGCCCACGAAAAAAGCCAGCTTGCGAGTGGTGGCGCTGGGGTGTAATGGTTATAGTGCTTGCTTTAAGTGCGTATGGTCGCGAGGTCGATTCCTGTGTCGTGCGTACTTGGATGCAAATGTCATGGTTGTGCATAAATCCTTGATGTCCATTTTCTATTATGCCCTAGTGATCAATAGTAGCGGAAACTGGCCGGTAAATGTAATATAGTCCCTAAAATATACTTTTTTTTTCATTTCGCGACCTCTCTAGGGCATCGTATAAGAGGAGGCTTTAACAGCTCTCAAAAGAAGCAGAAAAACTCTCACTGCGCTCTGCTCAAGCCCCCAAAATGGGTTACATAAAAACATCAACTTTACCTCCAAAAGGAGGCTTTAAAAGCACTCAAAAGAACCCGAAAAACTTCCAATGCGCTCCGTTCAAACCCTCAAAATGAGTTCAATAAAAACACAAATTTACCTCCTTAGTTCCGTCTAATCATTCCCTTAATGGATGTAAATAAAACCTCCCTTTGAACCTCTTTTTGAAGGGGGTTTTGCGTACTACCTTTTGGATGCACGTTATGCGTCGAGCCCGAAACTCCCTAAAAGGCTCAAACCCGTTTGCACTGTACGATGGTTTATGGCAGTGTCCGTACGCGCAGGAAGATGGGTCAGAATTCGAGAGTCTCCCGGGCAAATCGGGAGAGTTGACAGGTATACAGGTGTGCTAAGCGGAATCAAAGAGATTGATTTGCTTCTTCAGTCACTGAAGAAGTCAAGTTTCATTTTGTTAGTACTGTTAGCTTAGGCTACGTTGAGAAGTTGAGTAGCACCATTGGTTCAACTGCTGGTTTTTGCTATGTATTTCATGCCCCTTAGGCTCAGTACATAGATTTCTATTGCTATTTTCTTGTGCTATCGTCCAGATTGGTACTGGAACTTGTTACAGTTCCCTACACTTGCATATTGATCAACTTTCTTTCACGAGTTGCTTGGAAAGAAGTAAACAGACTCTCCACACTGATTCCACTTTGGCATGTAAATATTTTTCGGCTAGCATTTGTCTTTATTGAGTATGTGTTTAAGAGTGGAACGTCATAGCCTTATGGGGCGCCGATTGCATCGCCTTCTCATTTGCTTGCCATGATTCCCTTCTCGGTGGACACTTCTACGGTGCCTTGAGGGAGGCAACTCCTAAACTCTCCCGAGATGCCTACTGCAAGTACGGCTGCGAAGTACCCCCAACGCCATAATTCACATTTTGCGAAGTAGCGAAATACCCACTACGCGTCTGTAAGGCAACACGCGCACCTATGTAACTGCACAATTTGTTGAAGCTGCTGCTGCTGCTGCTGCTGATGATGATGATGAATTGTGGCTAAGCCCCTCTATAATGTATGGGAATCTTTAAGACGCCACTCGTTGCGCGATTGACATGGTGTGACACCTGGCGCTATTTAACGCTTCTGCCACGCAATTATACATCTGTTAATGCGAATCCTCGCACTACATCATGCCATCACGCCAAGCTTAAACACCATTTCTCCTTTTCAGAGTTTGGTGTTTTGTGGCACGAAAGGTCTGGTCGCACACACGCTCTAAAAAGTTTATATCCCACGCGGCATAGCCATTAACCTTATTTCAACTTCTTTTTATCACTACGTAGATATGCTGCTAACGCGATTATTCCCTGGTCAAGCAAGTGAAGTTGGTCTCGATTAAATCCGTACACGTGTGTCTTGCTAGAAGCAGCAACGTATTTGATTGTGTTACGCGTAGGCACATATCGACCAACCTGCTTCTCTTTTCCGTCTATCATCTTGAAACGAGAAGATCTACGTGTGTCGGAGGCGGAATTTTATTTTTTTCGGTGGATTGCGATTTTAAGAACGAAAGCAATCTCCGAGAACCCGGATGGATCTGTTAAATCGGAAACGAATTATTCTGTCTTCGAACGTATGGCTAATCCAGACATTTGTGCACATATATATTTCCAGCTTTTCTGCGGTATCCTGCCGTATAAAAAACGCTATCGACATTTTTATTATTTAATATCAATGTTTCAGGGAACGGACAAGCTGTAGCCCTCTTAACAATATTTCCTGGCCTCACGTGTAAAAATTGTAAATACCTAGTATGTCGGATCTCAATGGATGGGAGTGGATGGGAGTGGAACTCAGTGAGCACCCTCGTACGCGTATTTCTGGAAAACCTTGAGGTCACGTTGTGGGTTACAGCATTGTCTCAGCATAATGTAGCGTCAAAACTCGAACTCTAAACACGTCTGTCAAGCAGTTGACAGGGTGAAAATTGAGAAGGCAAGTGGATGAAACCTATTTCACGTCGTTGCAATTATTTTCGTGCTCATGTTAACAACAGCAGCTATCACGCTTACGCGAGCGAAATGTGGTTATTCGCGCTTTTGAGCACGACATTAACAAAACCACGTCTGACATCCCCATAGAATATTTATAACATTTACTTTCTTTTTACATTTGCGAGAATGCGTCACCGTGTTTCCGAAACTGGCATCAAACTTCGTTCGCATCTTATGGCGACCCTGCTTCTTTTAAACAACGGCTGAGTGAAGTGGACGGACGGAAGGCAGGGCCCGGCAGGGGCATGTCGCGGCATCTAGATAATCATCACATATGACAAAGCGCTGTGTCATCTCTATCGCCTTCTCTTGACCATTTATGCGGCAGTTGCTGTTGCTCATCTCATGCCGAATAGGTCCCTGACCGATCCCTGACGGATGGAAATATAAAGCCTCTCTGATACTACTGTTCGCGAACGCAGCTTTCTCGGTGAATGCTCCCGCGTTTCCCTAACTGTGGGAAATGCTTCCGCTGCTCTATCGCCGAGTGGGTCATACTGCCAGCGGCCTAACCTCGCTATCTATAACGTTGGCAGGTCAACCTAACTGCACTTTCAGTCTCCCAAGTGATTTCCGGGTAGGGAGTTCCGATCTTACGTTCTCTTCCGGTTTCCACTTTCGGAATAATAGTTAAGTTCTGGCCGCCACTTCCTGTCTCCGAATTTACTTCCGCTTTCCACGTCCGGTCTCCAAATTCACTTCCGGTTGTAGCCTCGCTAAGGAAAGGCCCCTGAGACAACTTTTATCAGAAATTATTGCCTACAAGGTGCGCGTCCTATTCCTTTAGGGAAAGTGGGTGTAAGAAACACAGGAAGACACGTCGATATGCGTGCATAGGAGCATCGGGTGTACGAAAGATGCAAGGGTGCTTCACTGTACGTAGATTCCAACGGGGACTCGTTGACTCTGTTGTGCTGTTGTTTTTTTTTCTCTGATTTGGGTACACAAGGAGAAATCTATCCTTCCGGCACCCTCTCACTCAGCCCCGCCAAGGGTGTTCTGTGACGGTGCACAGTCTCCTGCATCAGCCATTTCTCATCATCTCGCCGTACACATATCGCATATCCCGAGTAGATACGTCGTCTTTACGTTATTCCTCGCCACGGTTGGCACACGATATGCGTCTACATACTCAGAATACGACGGGCTCTTCGCCGTCACGCACTTTTTCGATACGGCGGTCACGTTTGGACCTATAACGTGCTCCGCAGTAACGTCTTCCGTATCAAGTGATCGATCGCCATGGCGTGGCGCTTTCTGCCTCAGGCTCTTTCTTCCCGAAAGACGGTCGCACGCCCGCTCTCTTCTTTAACCGTCTCCGTTTTCCTACATTTACGCTTTCGTTTTATCCCAGCTTGCAATGTGTGCTCGCGTCGCTGAAATAACCGAAGTACTCGCTCCTGCTTATTTTATTTCTTTCTTTTTTTTACCTTGTAGCCACGTGTCTCGCATAAGCCTCTCAGAGCCTCTCATTAGAATTTCGTGCATGTTATGGGTCGAGCAGAACATGCACATGTAAGAAAATTCTATGTATCTCTCTTGTTCAGGTATTTACGGGGTGAAGTTCATTAGCGAAGAATGTGGAAAGTCTCACGATGTAGCTTATCCTCAAACGGACGCGTTGCCTTTTGGGCAGCATGGTATATAAGTGCGCAGCTAGGTTCCAAAAGAACAGTATTGGCGTTCAAGAGATCGCTCATGTGCCTGGCAATCAAGCATATGAATATCATTGCCTAATTCTTGATACTGCTGTCGCAAACAACACTTGCTTGACACGTGTATATCACAGGATTAGGAAAAGAACCGCGTCATGATGGAATTGTATAAAGAGAGGCTGGGGGTGCGGCCTCACCGGTGACCACTGCCGGTAATGCACTCCCTCTCCAGAAAAGGATTGACCACCTTGGTGCAGTATTCGGCCACTACCTCCCACATGAATACACCAATTACCCGTCGGCCCTCAGTCCGCAGCGGCTGCGAAGCAACTACATGTGTTATCGTACACGTATGCTTGCTTTCTTCACATTTATATCCCAATTATTACAAATAACATCCCCTGTACTTTCCTTGGAATCATTCTCTGTTAGTTCTCATTATTATTTTGTCTAACAAAGAAAAATGAGCCCTTAAAAGTAATCTTTCCTTCATGTATGTTTGCTTGTAATATGACGAAATGTATACAATTGTAACCTATGTATTGATTACTTTTCGTGAATTATTATTCCCACCCATAATGTAATACCCCCCTGGCGGTGGTCTTTAAGGAAAATAAACTGACTGACTGACTGGCTGACCACGGCGGCGGTCAAACCTGCGACGCAGCGGAGGGTGCTAAGGATCTCTGCGTCCGGACAGGCCGTCATTGGAAACTGAACTTGGCAACATTTAACGCCAGAACGTAATCTAGTGAGGCTAGTCTAGCAGTGCTATTCGAGGAACTAGAGGGTGTCAAATGGGATGTAATAGGGCTCAGTGAAGTTAGGAGGACATATGAAGCCTATACACTACTAAACAATCGGCATGTATTATGCTATCGTGGCTCACTTGACAGAAGAGAACTGGAGGTGGGATTCCTTATCCATAAAAATATAGCTGGCAACATAGAGAAATACTATAGCATTAGTGAGAGGGTACAAGATGTAAAGAGGTACAAGATGAAGGTGATAGAGGCCTACGCGCCTTCATTCAGCCATGATGACCATTTATTAACGCTTCTATTAAGACGTGGAATCAGCAATGAGCAACGTAAAGGCACTGTATACTGTACTGATGGGAGGCTTTAATGCCAAGGTAGGCAAGAAGCAGGCTGGAGCCCAGGAAGGGAAGGAATATGGCGTCCTTTCTAGAAATGCGAGAGGGAAATTATTAGTAGAGTTCGCTGAAAGTAATAATTTACGAATCTTCAATACCTTCTACCGGAAACGGGCGAACCATAAGTGGATATGGAGGAGCCCTAATGGCGAAACTAAGAATGAAATAGACTTCATACTGTGCGCACAGCCCGGCATCGTGCAGGATGTGGAAGTAGTTGGGAAGATACCATGCAGTGACCATAGAATGGTAAGGTTTCGAATTCACCTTGACTTGAGGAAGGAACGGCAGAAACTCATACGCAAGAAGCTAATGAACGAGCTAGCTCTGAGAGGGAAGTACAGGAATTCAGGGTCTCGCTTCAGAACAGATACTCGGCTCTAACCCATGAAACCGACCTTAGCGTTGACACAATGAATGACAATCTGACGAGCATCATTACGGAGTGTGCAGTGGAACGAGAGTCATTAGACATGACACTGGCAAGCTCTACCAGGAGACGAAAAACCTCATTAAGAAACGTCAAAGCATGAAAGCCTCAAACACAACACACAGTATCGAACTGTCGGATCTTTCGAACTTAATCAATAAGCGTAAACCGACATACGGAGATATAACATGGAAAGAAATGAACATGCTCTAAAGAAGGGGCGCAGCTTCAAAGCGGCGAAGAGAAAACTGGGCACACGCAAAAACCAGATGCACGCACTAAGGGACGAGGAAGGCAAAGTCACTAACAGTATGGATAGGATAGGTAATTGAAGTAGCTGAGGAGTTTTACAGATATCTGTATAGTAGCCAGGACAACCAGGACGACAATGTAAGAACTAGCACTAGCCCAGAGGAAGGGGACATCCTGCGAATAACGACATGGGAAGTAAAGAAAGCCTTAGAGGGAATGCAAAGAGACAAAGCCGCTGGTGTGTATCAGGTAACATCATATCTGTTGAAAGACGGTGGACAGATTATGTTAGAAAAACTGGACACCCTGTATGCGAAATGTGTGTATACACACACGCGCGCGCCCGCACACACACACACACACACACACGCACGCACACACACAGAATGAGGTATAGTAAAACTGTTGTTGGAAATCGTGCATGCTTCGGTCATTTCGTCGACAAATTCTTTGTCGATAGAGCCGGCGACATGTCGGAACCTGAGGCAACCCTTTGCGTTGGTGAGGTATAAGCCATCGAGGCTGGTAGCGCTACGTGACCAACATCAGTGGACAGCGATTATCGTATTCGTTTGCGCATCACCCTGTGTTGTTTTTCTCGTTTTTTCTGGTCCGTCTCCACCGGCAGCGCATCACAAGCATGAAGACGTATTCGTAGACTACCTGGGCGTATGTGGCCAGCCTCGTAAGAAATGAAGAGAACACTGCGTCGTTCTGGCGGACAGTGTGCATGGCATAAATGAATTGGAATGTCGAGAGACCACGTACGAGGTGTTCGTGTGCACGAGCTCCGACCGACCGGCCATTGTATGTGGTGAACATTACTCATGTAATAATTTTTTATCTATCTATATATTTCGACATTAATTAATTTATCAAGATAGCTAATTATGAATTGTTCTCAGAGCGGGTAGCCAACGCTACAACCACAAGTGACGTTGCACCACAGCTGTTATACTCGGAGAGTGATCATGATATCGATTCTTACAATGCGTGGGATCTGCCAGAATTTTCTATGCGTATGTTCGCTGCTACTGTGTTGATTGAGACTGTGAATCACCTGTGGCGCATACCCGCAAAATATCAACTGCGGTATGCGGGTACGTGCCACACGTGACTGAGGGAAAAGATTTCATGACGTACGCGACAGGCATTTTGGGTTATTAAATGCGAAACATTTCTTTGCGAACCTTTGGCACTTTGAGCGTTTCTATCTATCTATCTATCTATCTATCTATCTATCTATCTATCTATCTATCTATCTATCTATCTATCTATCTATCTATCTATCTATCTATCTATCTATCTATCTATCTATCTATCTGCCCAGCCGCCTACGTCTGGGTGCTCTTAGGGTCGTCTCGTTAACTTTGTACACACCAAAATTTGCATATGAGGACATGAGTGTGTGACGAACATGATTCACAGGCCATGACATGAATAACGTGACTTGCCTGTCGCGTACGTCAAGAAAGCGTTTCCATCAGTCACATGTGGCGCATACCCGCATAACACGGCCCGCGGTATACGGGTGTACGCCAGGTTATTCATATTATATATCAACCCCCGGAAAAGCGAGAATAGACTTTTGAAATCTTAACATGAAAGCGCTAAGGGGCTCGTGTAGCAGAAAATCTGGTACCGCGTCGACGGCGTTGTCGATAAGTGAAAAATACCGATGGAAGTAACGAATAGAAACGACGGATCGAGCAGGAATCGAACCCAGGCATTCTACATGGTATTCAAGTATTCCACCATGAAGCCACACCAGTGCTTCCCAATTCGTAGCAAAAATGCCTTATACAAGCGTCATGTAGGGGCAATGCCATTTGTAGTTGCAGTGTCGGCAGCCTGCTTTTATAACGACGTAATAAACATTGACGACGCAAATTATAGTCAAGCATACGCGACCCCCCCCCCTAATCATCTAAGAGGGAGGGGGGCGCAAAATCTGCCCCATACATTGACTTAGTAGGGTGGGGGGGCCCTGCGATGAAGTTTCCCGCTCAGCAGCCTGGGTGAGCTGTTTTTGACGTAACCAATAATTACGGCTTGCATTTCCGTCGATGGATGAACGCACGTCCTGCGACCACGGAAACGCATGGAGTGCGGGCGTTTTTGGATTAAATTTGCGCGAAGTCGGCGTTTTCCTCATGCGCACAGCGCTGTATGTCGGCTTCACACGTTGTGCTAGAGAGGGATGTTTATTCCACCATCACAAAACCTTTCAACAAAGCCTTTATGAAAAGTGTTCTCCTTTTACATTTGTATTGTACCACCGGTACAACGCAGTGATAGGGCACATATAGTATAGTCCCCTTTGGAAAGCGCAGTCCCTCCGTGAACGAAGACACTCCTCTTTGAAAAGGCCCCGCAACACTTTTTCAGCATGGTCAGAAAACGCTGCCAATCGGTAGTCAAGTCTCTCGAGAACGTGTGAGCGAAACACCATAGCGCAGCGCGCGGCCTGGAATTTACAGTTAATCCTTAAAGTCAGCTAGAAATCGCTCGCTTTCGACAAATGATGCCATAAACCCAAATGACCGCGCCATAAACCCAAAGTCTACGGCCATTGCCTAATTCGAGCATCGTGAGATGCATCGCGAGTTACCGTGGCCGGTGCGGGATGCCGTGGCATGGCCGCTCGCTCCCTCGCCATCACACTGAAAGTAAGTCGCGCATTCGAAGAAAAAAAAAAGAATGTGCTCAAGGTCATGACGCGCGCTGAAGAACGGACGTAGCTTCTTGGCCCCTTATCGTCCACCCCTCCTGTGTAGCTTTCCGCGCGCTCACCGGCTCAGGCGAGAGAAAGCGCTTAGAGCGTGCGAAAGATCCCCGTAACTCTGATCGTACTTAACAGATTGTGAAAAAGTTTTTGCGGCACTAGATTTTGTTTAATGATTGAGTGTTATTAACCATACAAAGCCCCGCTCACAGTTTAACCGGCACTATCACAACCTAAGAGTGCCACTGACCTCACAAGGTACGCATGCGCGCACACGCCAGCACAAACGAGCGGTCGCCTCTTAAGTACGCGCAGTTCAGGGCAGGTTGTCAGACATCATGTCAGCGACAGCGCGCCGTTTCACGGATTCAAGATAAAACAACCAACTGCTTATGAACGTCGTCGCGTCAGCCGATGCCTCCCCGATGAAACGTGGGACGCGGGCGCTCTTTCCACGCTTCTCAATAAATGGGGGTGATGATGGGTTTTGAAGCTCCTTTTTGTTCGTTCTGAGCAGTTATTACATTATTCGCGCGTTGCAGGCACGTACATTGTGCATAGAGCTTTCTTGAAAATCCTAATAACGCGGTTCTATGGCTTAAGTTTATTGAACGTATTGAAATAGAGGCATCGCTATGCACCATGCGTGCAAGCAAGCTATGCGGATAAGTTTCAGAAGAGAGAACGTTTACTTCAGAAATCATAGCGCACTAACACGGGGCAATAACGACTTGTCCTCTCTTCTTCTTGTCCCGTGTTCGTTAGTACGTATGATTTCTGAAATAGGATAAGTTTCGCCTCCTCCATTTAACATTTAAGCTTTCTCTGGGACAGCAATTACATCTACACTGTCGGCGAGTTTTTGCCGTGATCCAGAAGAATGATCCAGACGAATTTTTTCCCGAAGAGCGCAACCATGGATGCGAACATGCGAGTGAATGAGTAACAACTTTATAATTCCAAGGGGTGAGGGGTAAGGGAGCCTAAGCCACGAAGGCTGTCAGGCTGTGCTTCTCGATGATTTCTTCCGCTCGTTCCAGGACCCGTGTCTCGATGTGTCTGTCGGTGCTGGAGAGAAGGGCCTCCTATTGTTCCTGGGTGGGGGGTGAGCAAATGAGGTCGGCGGGCGGGGGATCCTCCGGGAAGGCCCAGAGGATGTGGTTCAGCGAGGCAACGTTGCCGCACAGGCAGCGACTTGGATCGAGGGCAGCTGGGTGCATGTATGAAAGCACGAGGGGGCACGGGAAGGTGCGGGTCTGTAGGTGTCGCCAGGCGATCTCGGACCGCTTGGGAAGGCTGCTGTGAGGATGTGAATAGACATATCGCTCTAGGCGATAGTGCTGAGGGATGTCGTGGTAGGTGACCAGGGGCTCCGGCACCGGGGCGTCCAACTCTGAGTGGCCCAGCGCTCGGTCTACGAATCGTCGAGCGTGTTGGTGAGCTGTCTCGTTGCCGGGGTGACCCGAGTGGGCGGGGATCCAGATATCAGTTCTATGCGGCGCTTCTCATCTTGCTGCAGTAGGGGGCGAAGCAGCCGTAAGGTGGTAGGCGAGACGAGACCTCGCGCGAAATTGGAGATGGTTTGTTTGGAATCCCTGAGTATGACGTCAGCGTCGGCCGAGGTCGCGGCCAAAGCGATGGCCACCTCCTCCGCCTCGACGGCGTAAGGTGTTCTAACGGTGCCAGCCGTGATGGCCGGTCCCAGACGCTCTGAGGAGGGCGACACGGAAACAGCTACGAAGGAGTCCCTGCGTGAATCGTATAAGGCCGCATCCACGTAGGTGACGGCCGGGTGGTCGGCGTACTTTTCTTGAAGCGTGGCGGCACGGGCTTAGCGGCGAGCGTCGTGGTGGCCCACGAGCATCTTTTAGGTAGCGGCTTGATGACCACCGTCTCCCAGTCATGCCAGAAGAATGTGCCGTCTTCTGCGCTCGGAGTGGTGGCGGCAGGCGCGGTACTTCAAAAACTGTTTGCTGGTGTGTTGTGGTGCTGATGGTAATGACCGTCGCAAGCGGCGGCTATATGCTGAATGGTGCTCAACCACAGACGCTGCGACAGAGTTCCTTGGAGGGCTGTTCTAAGGACGCTACCACCTCGACCAAAGGCGGACAAAGGTACAGGACGGGTTATACTTCTTGGAGGCGCTCACATTGACGAAAAGGACCGTAGATTCTGGGGCTCGGTCCCAAACATTCCTTTGAACGAAGGTTCACTGCCACGGAAAAATTGGCAACGACTCATTCTGTCGCTAACCAGGTTTCGGAGCCCAACCGATCCTTGTGTTTAAAACAGTGCATTGATGTGGTTTCCAAGCATAACACGCGTCCCAGTCGAGACGAACATTCGCGAAGATTAGTTAGTTCTTTTGCCGCCAGTAATTTGCGGCTTTTGGTGTCTGACAAGGAAGGGTCGTTCGTTGTGATGCCTGCGGGCATGTTTCAGGATAAGGCTGTCCTCGCAATTCAATCAGCGCTTGTCCCGTCCTCTTCTCTTGTGTCCTTGTCAATTTCGTGCGCTGCGCAAAGATGGATAAGTTCCAACTCGCCCGCCTATCAATCCTACTACAGTTTGATGGAGAACACCGCTCGAACAGCATGGGGTATAGAGGCCAGATCCGGAGGGTGGGAGATGTCGTGGCCGATGGAGGAAAGGATGTGGCGACCGGTCGGCGAACGATGAAGGTGTTGCACCTGACCGGAGCGGTGAGCTTTAATCAACTCGTGGAGGGTGTTGTGTAGACCCAAACGGAGAAGACGATCGGTGGACGCGTTGGGGGGAAGGCAGAGGGCAGTCTTGTATGCCCGGCGGATGAGGACGTCAATTTTGTCGCGTTCCAATTTGACGAGACGTGTATAAGGAAGGCCGTACTTGAGGCGAGAAACGACACAAGCGTCGACAAGGCGGAGCAGATAGTGTTCTCGCATGCCCTCACGGTGCGCACGGACACGCTCGAGCATACATACGGTCTGCTGCACCGAGAGCTTGTTTATGGTGTGTGTATTATGGCGGTTAGACTGTAGCATCAGCTCGAACACGCGGAGATGCGAAACTACGGGGACGGGAGTGGAGTTGGCATGAACCATGATGGTGGGGTGGGGAGTTTTGTAGCGACGCCGGTTGGGAGGCCGCATGAGAAGAAGGGCCGCTTTGGCAGCTGAGCAGGTAAGACCGGCCGCGTGCACGTGGGACGGGACAACGTCGCTTGCGCGTTGCAACGTCTGCTGGATGTCGAGCTTGCCAGGAAATGAGTGGAGGACAAGATGTATAGAAAAGGCGACAAGACGGCGCCCTGAAGGGTGCCACGAGGGCCAACCTCGTACGTGGGAGACGTTAGGTTCCCTATGATGATTTCGGCCGTGCGGGCGGTGAGGAACGCGCGAATGTAGTTGTAGGTGCGGGTGCCGGGCTTGACGGCTGCGAGTTCGGCAAGGATAGCCGAATGGGAGACGTGGTCGACCGCCTTGTTAAGTTCGAGGCTAAGGAGAGCCTTTTTGTGTAAAATAGTGAGTGGGTCGAGGAGATCATGGTGTAGTTGTAAGAAGGCATCTTGCGTGGAAAGGTGCGGGCGGAAACCAAGCATGGTGTTGGGAAGGTGATGGTAAGCGTCCGTGCACGTTTGCAAGCGAGCGAGTACGACATGTTCTAGAAGCTTGCCGACGCACTAAGTGAGTGAAATGGGCCTGAGATTCTCGATTGTGAGTTTCTTGCCCGCCTTGGGGATGAAAGCCACGCGAGCGCGTTTCCATGATTGGGGGAGGTTGCCGGAGCGCAGCACTCGTTGCGGAACGAAGTGGTGGTAGCAACCGAAGGGGCGTCGAGATTTCGGAAGAGCTTGTTGGGGATGCTATCTGGACCAGGAGCTGAGGTAGTGCGGAGCTTCTAGTAGTGCCGCGTACGCCTACGCTTCCATGATATCAGCGTCCAGTTCTTGGCTGGGGGCCCCGAAGTAGGACGCGAGAAGGGGAGGAGGTGTGCCAGGAGGCAGAAGCTGAAGGTACTTGGCGGACAGGTCTGCTATCAGCAACGGAGTGTCGCCAGGGTAAGCCCGGACCACTCATTGTAATTGCTGCCGAGCGACCGACTTGGCGGAATGCAGGGTCGATGAGGTGGCGGAGGAGATGCCAGGATTGTTTGCAGCCGAACTCACCGGAGAGCCCCGAGCAGAGTTGTTCCCACCTTTGGCGGGCGAGCGCGGTGGTGCGTTGCTCGAACGTGTGATCGAGGCGCGCGATGCGGTAACGTAAGCGACGGTTGTGACGTTGCTTATGCCAATGGTTTCTAAGGCCGGTGCGAGCGGCCCACAGGTGGGCAAGGCAGGAGTCAGTTGCCGGATGGTACTCCGTGGTGGGGATCGAGGCGGTGACTGCGTGGAGGTCCGCTAGCAGCTGGTTCGTCCATGTCGAAAGGTCCTCGATGTTGGAGGCGGCGGAGTGCAACCGGCGTTCTCGGAACACGTCCCAATCTGTATAGCGAGCCTTGTGTGAGCGCGGCTTGCTGGGGAGGTGAGAACTTGATGGTGAGGACATAGTGGTCACTGCCGAGGACTGATGCGTGTTGGACCAGCGCGCGTCGCGCAGCGCTGTGGAAGAAACTGAGGTCTGGGGTGGTGTCGGCGGCACACACTGTTGTCGATGCGCGTTGATTGCATGGGGTCAGTGAGCGGGGAAAGGTTGAGGTCGTGAGCGAGCTGCCACAGCCTCCTTCCGGGGCCATCGGCCTTCGGGTAACGCCAGTCCGGATGCTTGCGTTGAAGTCGCCAAGAATAAGAAGGGGTGATTTGGCTGATTTCGCTGCAGCGGCACGGAGCAGGGCTAGGAGAGACGCATCTTGAGTGGCGCGAGGGGAGTTGTACACGTTGAGAATAAAGAGAGAGGGCTGTTCACGTCGCTGAGGTAGTATCTTCAGAAAGACGTGGTGCGAACCTGCGACACCTCGGCTCCGCGGCGCGACGCGTTTACCCACTCGGCTACAACGCATACAGCCCCCAGCCTACTAACGGCGACCTATTTACCGTTGGTGGTACGCACATCTCTGCGGTGCTTCAACGTGGCAGACGTGTCTTCTCTATCACCCGCGAGATGGCGCAAAGGGCCAAAGGGTGCACTAAGGGTGTCACCCCGCCCGCCTTTCGCCGGAGTGAGTGGGGCCTTCATAGCCGTACTTTGACCTACTGAGTGTCGTCGCCTGTGCTCGCGCGCTTCTGTTTCATCGCAGTCTTTTCGTTGAATCCATAGACTGCACGAAGGTCATTTCGCTTACTGCAGCGGCCGTGTTTGCGAAAGGAATGAGCTGCTAGCGTTTCTTCATATGACATTCTAATTTGTCGCCATCGCATTACTTTGCCCATGCGGCGAAACGGTAAGTTTTATTTAAAACGACGAAAAAAAGACGCGGGGGTGGGTCTGAACGGTCCGTTCGAAAAAAGCTGTCCTGGCAGAACATGTAACAACATAGAGCATGGACAACGTATGTGTCGCGGTGTAGACGTTATTCTTATGTTTTGGCCGCAATTGTGCTGCATAAAATTATTCATGTGTAACAAATGTGCCATCATGTAATGGACATGAAAAAGAGCTTTTAGAATAAAAAACATTCAGGAAAACAACCGGCAACGCAAGGCATGACCGGACTATCCAAGACGGCACAGTCTCGGCGTTTTAGAAAATTGTGCGTGTTTCTTCTTAAACCCATGCTTCTGTGAATTTCTGCGCATATTCAATTCTGCCGCCTGTTCATGCTGATTTAGCAAGCACACTTCACCCATGCGCTGCTCTCTAATTAGCGCCGGCTTCGAAAACTACACATGCGGGCAAGCGTATGCTTCTCTGATTTCTGATGCCCCGCAAGGCGACAGTTGCCATGACAACGGGATAACTTCTTTCCCGGGTTTGAGTTGTATCCCTGCGCTTATATATACTGCTTTCCGTGGACAGTTGTCGGACGCGCGCTGATGGCGCTTTATTTGGTCGATCGCGTCTCGCCACTCACCGTGCAGTATCATCGCCTAAAGATTTCGTATCTTACACCTGTGTTTTGAGAGGATCAATTTTGGCGGCACTGTCACTTTCGCGAGATTTCACGAGAAAGGCGTCGGTGTGTACTATCGACAATCGTTTCTGGTACCGCCGTCTTATCGCTGTTGGCACAGCGGCAAAGCGCTGTAAATCGTAGAAGGCCAAACCTTGGCTGTAGTCTCGCGAAACCTCGCGAAGGGGACAGTGTCGCCGAAAGCCATCGTGAATGCTACAACAGATGCCACCCCAGGAATAGCGCTTGTCCGTAGTCGCAGCAAAATTGTGGGTGCTGGACGCTGCGAACGAGCAAATGGTGCCCTTTTGCCGCGTTTGAAATCCATGTGAGTGCGTGCTCTTGTACTACGTTTTTATGCAACAATTGCCACGAAGTTCGTGCCACGAACCTTGTTTGTACTACAGGGCAACATTTCAACATTACTGTAGAGTCCTGCACACGAGCGCGCCTTCCCACTTTATTGCAAAGTGTGCAGTTCTCGCAAATGTTTCGGTACTCCAGAATTAAAGCCGCACTTCTGTCGGCAACCTCCGTGCCTGTCTGTCAGGTCGGGTGCTGTCAGACCCCTTTTCTCGAGTTAGTGTCATCAATCTATGCTCGAAAACATTATTAGTTGAATCAACTTTTCCTATTAAATTTTCGTGTAAAATTAGTGTCGCGTAGAGAGGTTCAAATGCAGCTCGGCTACTCGATTTCTGTTTTGTGCCGTAGAAAATCAACAAATATACGGAACTTTTGTTTAATCTCGTTTCTATAAAAAATCATGCAGAATCTGATTTGGGAGTTGTCTAGGTGATGCGTAAGCGTTGCATTTTATCGTCGGTCGCGGCCGTTCCTGGGACGCTGTTTTGGCGCAGTATCGGCATGGCGTCTTTCATTTTCTCTCTAGCAGTGGGACGCTGCACGCGTATCCCTCTGCCACTGAAACGCGCGTTTGGCATCAAAATTTCGCAAAGGTTGAAGTTTTAAAAGATTGGTTTTTTTAAATAAGCTTTAAAACGGCATCAATTCACTATTCATTCCCTAAACCCTTGTGCCTGGTGCAGCATGACCTCAGCTACTTTTGCGCCATAAAAAACAGAATGAACTAATTGATGTGTACAAGCCTACCTATCGACTTTACATCTTGTCCTGCAGATTGCTTTTTAAGGCGAAAGCCCCAGATGCCTCATCAAACTTGAAAACTGAACGCGTCCGGCGTCGGCGCCTCCCATCGGCGTCCTCACAAGTGATGCAAAAAATGATCACGTGATGACTTCACCGTATGACGTCATCAGGGTGTCACGGGTCGCCAAAATGCGTGACTTCATTGTGATGTCGTAATGGCGTCACGTGACTTGACTTCATCACATGCATGTTAGCTTGGTCAATGGTGGGCCCATGAGCGAGGCAGTGCAAAACCAGGTGAGGGGCTTCCGATCCTGGAGGCAATGCAAAACCGTATTATGTGCAGAAAGCTTTAGGAGGGTGGTGGCGCAGGAACAATACATAGACTGAGAAGAAAAAGGAGATGTCTCTCCTTGCTTAGGCACACTTGACTGTTTCGCGAAACACATTTCGTGGTAAAAAGGGGGGAAGAAAAGAGAAAGTGAAGCGCCAACTACCAACTCTTTAATGGCACTCCGAGAAGCGTACAGGAAAAAGGACACTTACCCCGCATGCGTGAAGAGCCAACGTATGACGTGGAGCGACAATTTCAGGATAATATGTTATCGATAAAGCGCATTGCTGAGGAATACAGGTATAGATGTGTCACTGACACAATCACACCCTTTCTTTTTCATATAGAAGGCTTCCAACAACTCTCTAGCAGTTTGTTTGCGGTTTTTGCCGAGAATCAGCACTTGCGTAAAGCATAGTACACAACCGCAGGCGTTGCAGTGCATGGGAAGATGCGCATAATCTCTTACCTATGCTACTAGCATGCTCCCTCAGTCTGTCGTTAATGCAACGTCCCGTTTGACCGATGTAGGACTTGCCGCAGCTTAGGAGTATCTCATAGACCACCCCTTGTGCACAGCGCCTAAAATGTTTTGCGTGCTGCTTCTGGCAGCCCCTCGGCTCGTCGCGTGTGGTACGCGGGCACAATTGAGCCAACTTATTGGGAGCTGAAGAAACGACCTAGATGCCGTATCTGGTAGCCACCTTCTTCAGGTTATGGCTCACATGGTGCACATAAGGGACTACGTCTGGCTTAACCCGCTCCCTTTCCTTCGAGCGCGCATTTGCACTGGCAGCGCTGGCTTTCAACTTCTGCAGCAGGTATTCAACCGCGGAACTTACGACAGATTGAGGGAAGCCAGGGGCGTAGCCAGGGGGGGGGAGGTGTTGGGGGGTTGAACCCCCCCCCCCGAAATGTTTCGATTCTGCATGTGTATATATACACGCACGCACCAACATAAAAAAAGGATGGTTGAACCCCACCCCCCCCCCCGAAAAAAATTTCTGGCTACGCTTCTGAGGGAAGCCAGCTTTGGAAAGTATTTCAAGCTGATTGCAAAAACTAGCCTGCATAAAATGCTCACTTGATCTGCGCAAGGCCAACTCGAAGCAAAGCAGAGCGATTCCACGCTTCACAGTCTTTGAGTGCGCGGAGTCGTACTGTAACAATTCTTTCTTACATCGCGGGAGATACGCACCGCAAACGTGATCACTCAAAATTGTTAGATTAAGGTCTAAATGCAGCAATGAGCTGTTCTTCGGAAGCTCATTAGTTATCGTAAGACCAACAGCGTTTGTTCTAAAAACATCTGAATCTGCTCCACCATCACAGGGCAAGGCAAAGGGCAGCACTTGTCAACAACTAAAAAAATCATCGACGTATCTAAGAACTTTAAAAGCCTTCGGATGAGAAGAATTAAAAGCACTTTGTAGTGCGTGGTCAAAATACGATGAAAAGTTGTCGCATAAAAAGGGTGCTACTCGTAAACCAATGCAAATACCATTTTTCTCTAAAAAACATGTTCAAAAGAAACAAACGTGTGGTTGAGAATGGCTTTTAAGAGGGTAACAAAGTTCGCAGCCGACATCTCCATTTTAGACACAAAACTAGTTTTGCCACTTTATCGATGCACTTCTTAACCGCTCGTAGTAGCTCAGCATGGGGAACCGAGTAAAAAAGATCATTTAAGTCTACGGAAAATATGTAGCCTATTTCCTGACTTCCGCGGAAATAGTGAACCAGTTTTTCGAGTTTCGAGAGTAAATCCGAGTTTTTCGTCAAGAAAGGATAATTAAAATGAAGAAGCTTCAAGGCTTTCAGCAAAAAACTACTAACCTGATATTGCCATACGTCACGTTCACTAATAATCGTGCGTAACGGGACGCCTACCTTAATTGTGTGTCTTGGCACTGAAAGAAACAGTAAAGGATTCTTTTTTGCTCTTTCTGATCTGTTTAGCTGAAGTTTCACACCCACTTCGGTTCATGATCTTAAGGGTTGAATCGCGCAAACGAGACATATTGCAATAATAGCTTTCTTAACTTTTGATAATGCGTACTTTTACAGAAACACAAAGTCACCTTGTTCCTTGCAAGAGTAATGTTGTGTATCGCGTCTAGTGCAATTTTTCGTTAAATATTATAGGCAAACCGGAAGGTGTATTAATGACAGACTGAGAACATAAAGCCACAATGTAACCGCCTGACGGATGGCTTGCGATATCGTACTGCATTAGACAGTGGGTGTCAACCTTTGTTCGGCGCACAGTTGTCTCTGAATAATGACACCACGCGTAGCATTACTCGCACTTGACGGCCAGTGCCGGCCTTGGGGGCAGCCCTATGTAGACTGTCCACACCATCCAGCAGGCAGCGCTCATGCTGTTCTTGAGACGCCTTTCTTGCGACTCTACCTGGTGGCGTCCACAGAAGTGGTGCTAAAAACTGTGTGCTGCAGGAAATAAACTGAGGCTAAAGGCCCTATTCCTATCCCTTATTAAGGACGTTGGCTATACTGTAGGGAATGTTGGTTTCATCACATTGGCAGATGTCTCGGCCATACTCCTCAGCGGGCAAGAGAGGCTGTTCCACGTAGCTTCCTTCTATGATAGCACTCGCCATCTTGCGGTAGTCCTTTAGTTTCCTCCTAGCCACCCATGCAGGGAAATTAGTGTGACACAAGCACCTGAAAATGTCGTTGAAAAGCCTCACTTGACGGCCCAGCTCTGACTGCCAAATCTTACACATTCTTTTATGTGGCCCCATGACGGAATGACGGAACCGAAGATTGAAGTGACTTCACGTGGCGGAATTCCTTTTCTGGCGCAGAATCCTGGATAACGCGCTTGGCATGTCGCCGCCACGAGGTTCCTCGACACCGTGTTCGCATCGGGTAGACTTGAAGACAAAGATATTCCGGAGCAAAGAAACCCCGAGCCCACTGTACGAGCAAGATATTCCAAAATGACATTTTTTGGGCGAGTTGGTACTTGCATTGCTTAGGTACACTTGACCTGAAACAGTTTGTAGTTGGCACTTCACTTTCTTCTGTTTTCTCCCCCCCCCCCCTTTTTTTTTCACGAAATGTAGCTCGCGCCACAGTCAAGCGTGCCTAAGCAAGAAAAGCACCAATTCGGCAAAAAAGAAGTCCTTTCAAGATGGCTTTCGCCTTCAAGTCGTCTTAGGTGTGTGCATAGAGACCCTGCGAGTTCTATTCAACTTCCACGAAATTCAAAGAAACGTTCATTGAAGTTATCTTGCTAGATTTGTTTTGCACAGCAGAGAGACCGCATTCATATGGGTCACATATTTTCACATTTTGCAAGCATGGATATGTAGCGTAGTGGTTAAGATGCTCGCCTTCTGCGCGTGAGGGCGCAGGGTCAGACCCAAGCACCGGATTGAAAACTTAGGGCATTTTCTTTTATTGAAAAATTTCTGTATAGTGGCGATCGTCTCATGTCACACAGACGGCATAGAAATATTTAAGCATTTAATAACTCAAACCAATCGCTATTCTTAGGAATTCGCCACGCTTCGTGGCCAATTCTTTAGAGTGAGGGTGTGGAACTGAGAAGTGAGTGGCTATGACGGGGCTAGGTTATTTACTATGCCAACATGAGACGTCCGAATTACGTTTGTGAATGAACTAGTCAGTTCCAGTACCATGTTCAGTCCTCGTAGTCAAATAATCACGATCAAAGCACAGTCACTGGTGTCACTCTTTATTTTGCGCAAGAGGAATTGAGTGTAGCTGGGCAGATAGCGCTGCCTCTTCGGTATCGCTGGTATCACTGCTGCGCTGCAGCTTTTTACTTTTGTATTTAAAGTTTCTTCACAATTTACTGACGTTGTCACGAAGCACGAAAACAGAGATAGGTGTCACGCTGCATTGCGAGTTTGAAAATAAATTACGTATTCTAGCCTAGAAGACAACGGGCAAAAGATTACACGCGGACGCAGCACAACGGCTGCCGACCGTTGGCTTGAAGCTGGAAGTTTGTTTTTGCCACGTGTGCAGTGTTTTTTTCAGTTTTTTTTGCTGATTTAGCTCTGCAAAAAAAAGTAAAGGCTTCGCGCTTTTCTTTAGCCAGCTTAGCATTGAATTGCATAGTTCTACTCAACAGCCACCATGCAGTGGCTCCCCCCCCCAAAAAAAAAAGTCTTGGAGGACGCTTGAGCTTCGCCTTTAAGAGTAGAACGTGGTAGCGTAGTTTGGCCCCGTTCGCATCACCTTCTCAATCGCTAGCCTATTCTTAAACGCCTACTGCGAGTATAGTTGCGAAGTGCCCACTATGCCTTCAGCGAATGGGCAAAGCACTCACTACGCGTCCGTATAAGGCAACACGCGCAGCTGCGCACTTTCTTGATGCTGTTGCTGATAAACGATGATTAATTATTCCTGTGCGCGTTTTAAGTGGTCGGACCCTGAACCAGCCACTCTTTGTGCACCTCACATGTTTTAATGCCGGGTGCGATTCTGCGCTTCTGCCACGCAGTATTGCATGCGTTAAGTAGGCTCCTCGCTCTACTTGACGTTCTCATAGGGTATTTTTCAGAAACAGTTTGAGCCACCGGCGCGGCTCTGTGCAGAACATTTGCTTGCCACGCAGAAGTCCCGAGTTCGAATCCCACTAGCACGAGGTGTTTTCTTATTTATTTATTCGCGTCCATCTCGAATTTTCGCTCGCGGGCAACGCCGATTTTTCGCTCACAACCATTGACGCCCACACCGACGCCGACACCGGAATTTCTGTGAAACGAAGCTCTTTAACGCTATCACGTTGAAACTTTCCGGATATATTATGACCCTCTTTATCCGAGCCGCCGTGGTGGCGCAGTGGTTGCGGTGCTCGGCTGCTGATCCGAAAGACGCGGGTTCGATCCCGGCCGCGGCAGTAGCATCTCGATGGCGGCGAAGTGCTGGAGGACCGTGTACTCACCTGGACCATGTATTTTAGTGTACGAAATTGCGCAGGTGGTCAAAATTATCCGGAGCCTTCCACTACTGTGTCTGTCATAGCCTGAGTCACTTTCGGATGTTGTAACCTATATAAACGAACCTACATACTCCCTTATCTGACGTCAGCAATTTTAGGTTATTTTTCATGAGGAAATCAGTCAAACGATATAGACCTCTGTGTATGCCTTCCAGGCGAACGTGCAGACCATGGTGTAAGATATATATATATACACCATGTGCAACGTTATGGAGGCTAGCCAGACTTCTTGCAGTAGATGCGTTTGTACCAATGAAATAGTTTAATGATTTTGCCATCTGTAATGTGATTTTTTTTTGTTCTTGTAGTGAGCAATAAGCGAATATGTTTTGTACCTTGGAAATAAACTAACCTCGTTATTTACACGGTTGCAAATAAGTTGTTCTGGATCGTTTAGCGCCTCTTCATTTTCGTATCGTGGTCTCAGCGATTACATTCGGCAGAGCGTCGCCGGAGCCAATCTCGGAGGCCACGATACGACGAAATTCAAGCGCGAGACGGGCGGACTGTTTTCATAACTTCCACAGCGTCGCTCCTGATGTACCCCCGCCCCCAAAAGTTTGCGGAACGCGAAATTTCTGAGAAAGCTATATTCGCGCTTTGTCTGAGAACATAGCCTCCAAATAAATGTTCCAGCCTGTAGTAGTGCCTGCGACCTACACAGCTACCCGCTAGGTTAGAAGCGCCGTGCACTAACAGAGCAGAAATTCGCATTTTCCGTGGAGCCCACGTTTTGAAAACTTATGTGGGCGGGTGTACGAAACGGAATATAGGTGTAGACATTTCACGGTTTCTTTGCGAGACATAATCGACCAGATATATAACAACAACGGCGCGCGTCCCTCGGTCAAGTAACGGCAGCGGTCATCTATTAGCGGTACGGCGAAACTTCAAGACACGATATTTTTTTATCTCCCTTCGTTGTAGCAACCAGCACTTCATGAGAAATCCTAAATGATTGACGCAGGTGGCGAAACTAGGTTAGCAGTGTAGGCAGTAAGGCGCCTTTTTCACGGGCGTACGGTAACAGGTCAGACGCGACGAGTCAGACACGTGCCCGTATGTCATAAAATTCGGATCTCCCGGGAAGCGCCGGTTGCTATTGCAACACGAGATAAGACCTTTTTTCTATTATGAAGTTGCGCCGTACAGCCTGGTACAGCTACTCCGTTTTATTTACCTTGACAGCCTGGTACAGATACTCTGTACAGTTCCTCCGTTTCAGTTGCGTCGAACAGCCTGGTACAGCTACTCCGTTTTATTTACATTGACAGCCTGGTACAGATACTCAGTACAGTTCCTCCGTTTCAGTTGCGTCGTACAGCCTGGTACAGCTACTCCGTTTTATTTACATTGACAGCCTGGTACAGATACTCCGTACAGTTCCTCCGTTTCAGTTGCGTCGTACAGCCTGTTACAGCTCCTCCGTTTTATTTACCTTGACAGCCTGGTACAGATACTCTGTACAGTTCCTCCGTTTCAGTTGCGTCGTACAGCCAGGTACAGCTACTCCGTTTTTACATTGACAGCCTGGTACAGATACTCCGTAGAGTTCCGTTTCAGTTGCGTCGTACAGCCTGGTACAGCTACTCCGTTTAATTTACATTGACAGCCTGGTACAGATACTCCGTACAGTTCCTCCGTTTCAGTTGCGTCGTACAGCCTGGTACTCCGTTTCATACATCAGGTGCAACGATGTGGAAGCTATGCAAGAATACGGTCAGCAAAATGGGCAAGTCCTCGCGTCTGGCGCTTGGATTCCGTGGTTTTGTAAACGTGGCCTCCGTGATTGTCTCCGGCTGTGCGCTACCGGAATTAATTGCGGAAGCCACGATACGAAAACGAAGAGACGCTAAGCGATCCAGAACAACCTATTGACAACCGTGTAAATAAAGAGGTGTCTTTATTTCTAAGCCGCAAAGCATCTTCGTTAATTAATCAGCCTAAAAACGAAAAAAAAAATCACATTGCGGGTGGTAAAACCATCGAACTATTTCTTGGTGCGAACGCATCTACTGCAAGAAGCCTCGTTAGCTGCCATATAATAATAATAATATCTGGGGTTTAACGTCCCAAAACCACGATATGATTATGAGAGACGCCGTAGTGGAGGGCTCCGGAAATTTCGGCCACCTGGGGTTCTTTAACGTGCACCTAAATCTAAGTACACGGGCCTCAAACATTTTCGCCTCCATCGAAAATGCAGCCGCCGCGGCCGGGATTCGATCCCGCGACCTGCGGGTCAGCATCGTTAGCTGCCATAGCATGACCTGATATATGAAACGCAGTGTAGACGGACGCTGCCGCCAAAGGGAGTGAAGGTAGCACGTGTAGTTGCAACTTTATCTGGTCGATGGCGCCTGACTAGTGTCGTTACACCCTGCTGCATACGTAACGACAGCGTCTGTACAATCTCTGATGCAGCGCTGCTGTTAAGCTTGAGCATTCTTGCTCCTGATGTCGCGAGTCATGACCACCTTTTCCAGGCTCCAAATTACCCGACAATATCTATCTTGCAGTCAGCGCGCGTCTCGTAGTTTGCTCCGTGTACGTGTATAATTTCTTGTTATGCTGTCTTTATTTATTCAAGAAGTCTAGATTTCCACAAGCATCATTGAAACAGCCACACAGTTCTAATTTCTTTACACTTAAAGCCTCGTCGTAGGAAAAGCACTCGCTACATGAACCAATAACTGCCTCATTTTTAAGGGAGGCTTCTACTGACTGACATCTCCACCACGGTGGCCTTGTGGTTATGCTGACCCGAATATTGCGGGATCGAATCCCGGCCGCGGCGGCCGCATTTTCGATGGTGGCCAAAAAGCTTGAGGCCTTATATTTCGGTGGACGTTAAAGAACCCCAGGTGGTTGAAATTTCCAGAGCCCTCCACTACGGCGTCCCTCATAATCATATCGCGGTTTTGGGACGTTGAACCCTAACAATTATTATATGTATTGACTCACCAAATAATGGTGTTCGAAAAAAACCCACCGCCACAGAAAAAAAAAACACGTCAAGGAATCACCCGAAGACAGACTCCCCTCACCCACTGCTGCCGCGCACTAAAAAAAAATAATAGCTGAAACTAAATAAATTTTCTTTCCAAGGCTGGGGTTTCAACCCGGGTCCTCCACAGACCGAAAGCGAGCGCCTTGAACACTAGGCCACGAGCTCATGCCTGCCCTATGTGAACTAACTAAACTGACGTATACGAGTGGGTACTACCTACGATGCAAAAAAAATGGGAAGCAGTGCATTTGTAGGGGCGCTTAATGAAATATTTCGTGAGACATGTGTTTGGGCAAGTCGGTTCATACTTGCTGTGAAGCAGACGAGTGCTAAGAAACGGGGACATAAAGAAAAAGCACAGAGGACAGGCGCTCATAGAAAATGAGCGCCTGCCCCATGTGCGCCTTGTTTATGTCCAAGTTTCTTAGCGTTCATTTGTTTCGCATCAAATATTTCGTGTTGGCGGAGTAAAAGCGATCTGCTGGACAACGCGTAAGGTCGATATCAGGAATAGCACACTTCAGGAAAATTCCGACTTCGAGAAAATTGAATTCCTAACCCGCGCTTCTATGTTCACATGATGGTCCTTTCGTTGGGACGTTCTAGAGGCTGACGAACGCTGGAAAAAACATGGACGACGCCATGCCGATTCAGCCCGAGAACAGCGCTCCAGGGACGGCCGTTACCTATATTAAAAGTGAACGCCTACTTTAGGAGGAAAGAAAGAAAGAAAGAAAGAAAGAAAGGAAAGAAAGAAAGAAAGAAGAAAGAAAGAAAGAAAGAAAGAAAGAAAGAAAGAAAGAAAGAAAGAAAGAAAGAAGAAAGAAAGAAAGAAAGAAAGAAAGAAAGAAAGAAAGAAAGAAAGAAAGAAAGAAAGAAAGAAAGAAAGAAAGAAAGAAAGAAAGAAAGAAAGTTCCAATAACACTCATGACTGTTATTGGAACCACCATGTTTCTTTTTGTATTGTCGCTTTCCGCTGCCTGTAATTTTTGTAATTTTTGTAAATTTGTAATTTAGATTTTTTTTCTGGGTGAAGGGGCAGTGTCAAGCTGTGAAATGCAGCTTTTTTCCCTTCGCACCAAACCACGTATACAGTGTATTTTCATGTACTTATCACGTGCTTGAATAAACTCACTCAAACCACGCCGAATCATGGTTAGTGTACGATATTTTCTCGCTTTTTTCTCTTTGTCTTTCCTGAGTAAGTAAAGTTAGCGGAGTCAGAAGGTTCAGAATTGCAGAAACTGTTCAAGTATTCGAAAGTTTATTAACTGCCTATTGGGCCTTCAGCTAATGCTTGACAAAACTAAAGAATTAAACAAGAAAGTTGTAATACCTTATAAAGCAATTATCCCAAACTGGACAGATTATCTTCCCCTTAAATGTACCAACCCACCGGTTAGTCTAGATGAGAGAGATGTTAAACTTACGAGTTGGGGAGCCATCGACAAAATTGATCGGGTAAGTGGACGGATAAGCAGAACGAAACGAGTCGATACCCGGGGGCTGCCAGCTGCGAGCTGTAGATGGGCTGGCGTAGCGATACACTAGATTAAAATATTAGCCGCCAACCAAGCCGTGATACAGCGACATCGCCGACACATGGTGAGGTTTTAACGCCATCGCTTCTCGATTTACGAAAGCTGTCAGGTGCAGACAAAGAGGCCGCTGTCCGCTCCATGACGCAATCCGCGAACAATGGGTTTTCAAGTTTGTGGTCGGTTTAGCAACATGAGCGAGCGGTTAATGCGCAAAACTTGCAACAATAGCTCCAGGCGTCCGCGGTTACCAAGGTAGACAGTGGAGTTTTTCAGCCACGACAACTTAGTTTTAATGTGGGTGCGAGCTAGTCGTAACACTCCCTTTATTATGTGACCCGAAAGAACTCGTTATTTCATCTTGAGCAGTCATGGTAACATTCAACGCCCCAGAAACAAGACAAAGAAAAAAGGAAGCAAAACCTAGTATGAAATACCCTTTCGCTTCATCGAGAAACATTGTTTAGACGAAACGTTTTCTTTTTTCTTTATTTTATTGAGACACAACCTGACGGTACCTAGTAGTTGTGGGCGATTTCTCGCCACGGCTACACCTTTACTGCGTTAAAAGTGTAAATTTAATATTTAAAAAAATATTAATTCATGTCTAAAGGTCTCCAAAGCTATCATTATAGCGAAGTCCGTGAATGTCGGGCTCACAAGGATATACCAGACAACACCTCGATTTAGTCTGTACTTGTCGCAAATTGCATTCTCTACAAAAGAGCCTGGAGGTACTTTGATTGCTTTGTATGAAGCAAGGGAATATTAAAGACCCGATAAAGTGGACGAGGGGACGACCGCCAGCCGTAGCTCAATTGGTAAGACCATTGGGCGCGTAATCCGAAGGTCGCTGGTCCACTTTACTTTCTTCACGTCTGTATCGCAAAAAGAACAAGGGAGGAAAGCCAGGAAGCATGCCCGTAGCCAGGGGCCTGCTTCCTGTGACATCATGATGACGTCACAAAGTTTTGTAATCTGTGACGTCATGCTGACGTTATCTCGTGATGATTTTTTGCACCACTCATCCCCGACGCCGCAGGACGCGAGACGCCGACGGCATTGTGGGCGCGCCGACGGTCAAATTTCGTGTTTAGTGAGGCATATAAAGCCTTCGCCTTAAAAGTATTATACTCTTAAAACAGCACAATTAACATCGACTATATCTTGGCTTCATTATCTGCGGGTTTTCATTAAGGTTGATTGCTTTGTAGCATTAGACTTTTCAAAGTCATGGGCCTAATACTTTGGAGAGTGAAAAAATATCGATGCGAATAAGTGAACAGAACTCCTTTTCGCGTCTCTGTCTGTGTAATGTGCCTGGGACTGTCGGGCAACAGACGAAAGTCGTCGTCATAATAGTTGTTGGGGTTTAATGTGCAAAAACGACGATATGAATACGAGGGCGACGTATTGGAGGGCTCTGGAAATTTCTACCACCTGAGCTTTTTTAACGTGCACCTAAATCTAAGCACACGGGCCTCAAGTATCTTCCACTCCATCGGAAATGCGGCCGCCGCGGCAGGGATTCGATCCCGCAACCTTCAGGTCAGCGGTCGAGCACCATATCCACTAGACCACCGTGGCGGGTGCCACTGCCTCCGAGGAGACCTGCCTCAATTCATACCGTTTCACATTGCTCCGGCAACACAGACAGTGTTTACCGCCAACCCCAGAACCTTGACCAGCCCGGTGACATCATCCGAACTCATCATATCCCCACCGTGCATGCTTGAACTCTTCCAAGGTAATACGTTCAAAGATGTAGATGACTGGTGGGAACACAACGAGCGGCACGTCATTCTACAACCGGAACTCGAGGAGCAACCTGTTCGACTCGAATAACCATTGAAGGAAAGTCGCGTACCAAAGTTCGCTGACGCTTTACGAGAACCCGCCTCACATATTGCCGGAAACTGAACCGCGTGACTAAGTGGGATGTATACCGCCTGCGCGTATCAATGACCCATTAGATCGGCTACGGCACGCTAGCTGTTCCTGGTCATTGGATTGGAAAAGCGGGTATTTGCAAATTGAAGTGGCCGTAAGAGACCTCGAAAACACTGCTTTGTAACCCCGGACGGCCTGTGTGATTTTAAAGCGCTTCCGTGCGGCACCTATTGTGCGCCAGCGACATTCCAGAGCATGATGGACCTCAAATGGCAGAGATGCTTAGTGTACCTGGACGACGTTGTGGTATTTTCTGCAACATTTGACCAGCACGCAGTGACTGCGCTTAGTAGGCCTACTACAGTGTATCCAGTCGGCCTGATTGAGAATTAAACCGGAAAAGTGCCAGTTTGCATTTGAAAAGCTTCGCTTCCTGGGTCAGGTAATCAACGCTGAAAGTGTTGGCCCGGACTCCTACAAGACTGTGGCCATCGCACGATTTCCCGAGCCGAGACACACGGAGGCGCGTCGATGTTTGTGTTTGTGCGCTTACTGCAGGCGATTTGTAGAAAATTTCTCCGAAATTGCCGAACCCCTAACAAGACTGAAAAGAAGAGGTGCCATTCGTTTGGCATGCTAAACAAGAGATTGCTTTCGTTGAATTAAAGAAACATTTGGAAGCCCCGCCTATCCTCGCCCACTTCGACGAGGCCGTGGACACGGAAGTCCACGCAGATGCAAGCAATCTTGGTCACGGAGCGGTTCTGGTTCAGTGGCGAAATGAGAGGAAAATGTCATCGCCTATGCAAGCCGCACCCTTTCAATAGCTGAATTTACTCCGCGACATTAAGGAGTACTTGGCAGTCACATGAGCCATCAGCAAGTAGAAGCCATACCTCTACCGCAGGCCGTTCTGTGCTGCCAGCCACCGCCACTCACTTTACTGGCTGGCAAGCTTAAAAGACCCGTCGGGGCAACTTGAGAGATGGAGCGCCAGAATCCATGAGTACGCTATTACCGTTGTATATAGGCCTGGCAGAAACCATAACGACGCTGATTGTTTGTCATACTCGCCACTCTATTTCTTTAGAAGAATATGCTTTCCCATTCTTTGTATGATGCAAACCTCTGAAATTGACGAGCATCAACGGCTCACAGAACTCCTCCATTGATAAAGCACCTCGAAGTGCATGACGCCCAAATGCTTCGCGCATTTAAAGGAGTACTGACATGAATTTTAAAAATTTTCGGGTTGTTGCTCTAAATGAAAGCACGGGTGTCGAGAACCCTAAAAAGAGTGTCGTGGTGCCTGGGGATGCATTGCATATATTTTTAATACCGCTTCTTTCAAACCAGCAGTTTCGGTTTCGAGAGGGCGGCTTCATAGTGACGTGTCAAGTCTGCCCGTGCCGTCACGGGCAGACTGCAACCCACGAAATATGCACCTGATGTCCTTTGCTGTCAGTCGAACGTGGTTCATGATGAGTGAACTGTCGTCCAGTGCCTCCGACAGCGATTTCTGTGATTTAGGCTGCATGCAGAACCCAGACTTCGAAAACCAAGTGAGCTGACTTGAAACGTCATAGGGTTCTCCATGCGGTGGAGCTGCCTTGCAGATGCTGGGAGATGAAAACTTTAAAATCAAACTTAAATATTTATACGTGCTTCCCCAATGCGGTGTGGGGAGAGCGTTAACACTACATGCCAAGGAAACCAAAAACGTCCGTTTTGCTGCACTTCAAAATCGTGTCAGTACTCCTTTAAGTAACAAGATGACGAGAATGGGTAAAATGTAGCTCACATACTTCGTCTTGTGGGAGGTTCTTGGTGTGTCAATTCAAGAAATAATTTGAAAGGGGCCTTGCAAAACCTTTTCGTGTAACCGGAAGAAAATATTTGAGTGAATGCGATGCCTTTTAAAATCTTTAAGTGGTTGTGGGAAGTGAGCTTGTATGGTATTAGACATAGGTTATGTAGACGAACATTCTATTTCTTGCCTCAAGTGATCATTTCAGTAAGCCAACTCGACTACTACTACTTCTTCTCTGGGCTCTTTTGTCTGCAAGTTGTCTTTTCAAAAGCCTGCAGGTGTGCTTTCAGATTAAGTGCCGTCTAGGACGTCAAAAGCATAGAAAAAATATATTTCCAAACCTCAGAGCACCCTAACTAATTTATTGTACTGTCAAGCTTTGATATAACAAAACGGGTTGTAGGACTTATTGATGAAATATTGGATGTAACAAAGTAATTGTCATTTCCCATGAAACAATACCTACTGGTGCATTCAGACGACGGACCGAATCCGGATGTGGCGGGACGGACGGCGCGTCACGTGACCTCACATCAGCGATTCCCCTCGTCCGCGACTCGTCCGCGTGGCTCGCGGACGGATGAACCCAACCTGTTTTTCACATCGGGATTCTGGCGGCGGAACACCGCAGCTTTAGCTGACAAACAGGCTGGCAACCAGTACACTTTTCTTCTGCTTGAGCCCTACGGCTGTCCTCGCGGTTGATTTCAGCTCTGCTGGCGTGCAGTTCAGTTTATTTCTGCGGTTCTATGCTAAGGCGATCACCTTTGAGATATATATATCTTTTAATGCGCGCTGATTGGCAGGTTGGAGAGTAGCGGTTAAGTTGTCGCTTTAATTGCACACGCACACGCATTGCACACGCAGAATTCTTCGGCAGGCAAAGTGGCGCTGTTGCCGAAAGCGGCTGCGTCAGAACACGACCCATGTTTGAACACTGATTTTAAGGTCAAGATGCGAACCGAGAGAAGGAAACATAATGTGCAGCAGTGCAATGTGCACTGTCTGTACCTGTTATCCGCAAAAGAAAAAAAAAAGCTGCCGATATCGGCGCATCACTGTATCCTCCCTTCGTGTGCGGGGCCCCACGCGTGACAGCAGTGAGGTCAGTCTCCAGCAGCTCTCTGTAAAGCAAATTCTTCTTTCCATTCAGCCATTCCGCCAACAACACCGATTTCACCGAAACAAATTACAGTCCTCGACAATACTCGACAAAGCTCGGCGAGCTCCGCGTTCTGTCGGCTTCCATGTTGTTGAATACTCTCAAACCGGTCTGCGGTCGAGAGTAATCCGGCTGTTCTCTCCTAGGACACCGTCCGTCGTGTGCATGCGCCTGCAGGCGGATTATCCGCGGATTAGCCGTCCGCGTCCACGACGAATCCGGATTCGGTCCGTGGTCTGAATACACCATACACGTCTATTTGATGTCTCTTTAGCGAAGTAAAATTGCCATGCTACTGGAAATAATAAACAATATTTTACTCTGAAGCCCAGAAAATTCACTTGCTTTATACCACTTTATACCACTTTTTGCAGTGTTCCGTGGCTGTTTAAAGTTTCTGTTTCTGAACTACTCATGTCCTCCTCACCACCGCATGCAAGTCAGGGTTGACTGCCTTCTGTCATGTTCACTGTTACCCATTGAACATCTGTGCCCCGTGCTCCTTATTTATAACAAAATTTTTCGCTCATGTCACCGACCTTGTCGCCGTTTCTCCAGTTTCTCAAATATGGACGAATTGAGTGCAAGGCGGAAGTTAAAAGACATCACATTGAAACAATGCATCTAACATAAAGTATATCGTGCAGGTGCTAAAAAGTCTCCCAATGGCGATGTCGAAGGTTGTCACTGCTTCATAGAAATCTTATTGTATACGAATCCATATAGCATTACCACTGGCCACAATGCCGCTGCCTTGGCATGTTTAAAGTCCGCCCCATACATTGACTTAATAGTGAGGGGGCCGCTGCGATGAATCTTTGCCCCCCCCCCCCCCTGAAGGGTAACCCTGCGCATGCCTATGCGTATGATAGCTTTGTTCAATTCAAAATACGGTCAAATTCACTTGAGCTTAGAAGTACGAGGCCCGTGCGCTTGTCTTGGTGGCTGCTGCAGCGCACACACTTCTTCAATGAGCACTTGCACTCCCATTGGGGGGTGCTGGTGTGCTTCAGAAAGGTCTATTTGCCCAAGGCTTTTCTCGATGTGTCTGCATGTATTGGTATGGAGATGTGCTGCTGCATGTGTTTTATGCACGTGCCTACTGAGTGTACATCATCATTGTACTGAGACTCTTGCTGTACCACAGGCGGGCATGTTTGCTGTGCCCAAGTTTCAGGGGAACGTCTGTGCAGTGACTTTTGTTGGTGTGCATGCCTGTGCTGGCCGTGCACTAATGCAGGGTGTATCTTATGTAGCCAACATGGCTGTAGTGGGCAGCCTTCATTTTTCTGTCTCCTGTCTCGCTCGGGGAAGCAGCGGAGAAGGAAGGTACATTTGGGCTGTTGCCTATTGAAAGTATGCAGTAAACATACTATGATACACAGTGGTGTTTATGGCGATGTGTTTTGCTGACACACCCGTCACTACTGCCACAAAGCTTTCTGTGTATTCCCTATGCTTATTTTTGGATGCGTTGCCACACCTGCACAGAAACTGGAATCATTGTTAGACCGTGGTTTCTGCACTGTTTAAAGAGAAAAATATCCTATGGCACACCTTGGCATTAGAGACGCCGTGCGATTAAATGGCATAGTTAAAGTAGTACTGACACAAAAAGTTTACATCTTGTTTTTTCTGTTGCGATACATAGTTAACGACCCACTTACCATGGCTGCAAACCTCGTCGGATCGAGGATGCGATGGTTAATTTTTTGGAGGCGGTTTAATGGAGCCCAGTCGCAGTTTCAATTTCAAAGAGCGCCAAGTGAGGCGGCACCCAGAATGGTTTTCATGTAAACATAGCTGGCTGCATGTTCATAGATGAGCACCGCGCGGACAACTCCTTTCAGTGAAGGCTCCCTGGGAGCTTCTGTAATCCCCTCTGGGATATTGCATTACTCCCCTGAAAAAATGCACTGCCAAGGCAAGGAAGGACATCAGCCTTCATACTCTCGTGCAAGTCTGCCCCCTCTTTCCATTGAAAAGGTCTGCTAGGAGAGAGCACTCCCGAGGATCATGACAGCCAACACGAACTCGTGACGCAGGAGGCAGTTGGTTGTTTACACGAAAACCAAAGGTGCGTGCAGTGGCATGACACGCACATTAAAATTGACGTTAAGTATGTTCTAGGCCTATTGGCACGCCCTTTCTCACTGCGTGTTAGAGAGCTGGCTGAAGAAACAAATCTCCCACTTCTTGAATACCACCCTATTCCCCCCGCTATGCAGCTCCCGCCATGGCAGTGGCAGCTTATAGACTGTGACACATCCTTCGTAGCTTTCACAAAGCACACCCCCCTTATACGCATTCGGATGTATTTCCTAGAGCTGCAACATAAATATGACTGCCAGAATATTATACTGATGCATCCAAGTCCCATGCTGGCGTGTCATATGCAGCGGTTGGCCCATCTTTTTCGGATGCCGGCGTTCTACCCTCTAGCACAAGCATTTTCACAGCCGAGGCTTATGTGTTATTCGTAGCCATTAAACACATTAAAGGATTTAATACACCAAGGGTAGTTATATACTCTGACTCCTTGAGTGTCGTGAAAGCTTTGAAAAATCTGAAAAAACATAGAAATCCTGTAATTATGTCCCTCTACTCAATACTCTGTGCGGCGTACGCGTCCAAGCAACATATCGTCGTGTGCTGGGTGCCAGGGCACCGCGACATCGAAGGAAATACGTTGCCTGACCAGCTGGCCACGTCAGCCAACCTAAGCGCTGCCAACTCTTTAGTTGCTGTCCCCGTGATGGACCTATAACCAAACATACGGAAAAAGCTCAGGGCTTACTGGCAGAAGTTATGGGAACTACAAACGCATAAGTTACACCTGATCAAACCATACCTCGGTAACTGGCCACCTACATCTAAAACACGCCGTACGGAGGTCACTCTCTGTCGGCTTAGAATAGGAAACACACACAGCTCACACAAACACCTTTTGTCCGGTGGTGACCCACCCAGCTGTGACAGATGTGGCCATCCACTTACCGTATATCACCTACTCCTTGAATGCTCTGAGCTAGAGGCTTACGGAAAAAAACACTTTCCACTGGCGTTCAAGCAACACATACCCCTTCATCCAGCGATGTTCATAGGTAGAGAACCTGTCTTTAAATATGATACATAATGCATTTTGAAGGACAAACATACTTTTCATGTCATCTACGCAGGTGATCGGTAGCACGGCCTCCTAAGGGAGGCTGCTGCTGCGGATGCTACATCAAAAGAGAGCACCTGCCTCCAGGCTCTTGGGACCAAGGGCGCTGACAAGGCATCCGTGCTAATACAACACTTCTATATTTTAGCATCATGATCACCTAGAACTCATATTCACCATGCACGCTTCACTCCACTTTCATGATTTTAATACATATATGTTTTACGCCCCTTTAGTGCGCAGAATCTTAGGCCCTTATACAGCCACTAAACATCGTCATTGTTCCCATCCAACACCATTTCCTGGCGGTCTCTGGCCATCAATGGCCCTTGTGCCATTAAACAACATATATCATCATCATGTTCTAGGCCATACTATATGTTAATATTTTGCAGATGCGTGTGTGTCCACACACATCTATCCCACAAGTTATCTCGCCTTCAAAATTTTGTGTCAGTACTCCTTTAAGTAAAAAAAAAAGTGGTGGTGGTACGTACACAGTAACGGTAGATGTTCGACATGACCCACCACGGTGGTATAGCGGTTATGGTGCTCGACTGCCGAGCTGAAGGTCACGGGATCGAATCCTGGCCGCCACGGCCGCATTTTCGATGGAGGCAAAAATGATTGAGGCCCGTGTACTTAGATTTAGGTGCACATTAAGGAACCCAAGGTGGTCGAAATTTCCGGAGTTCTCCACTACGGCATTCCTCATTATCATATCGCAGTTTTGGGACGTTAAACCCCAGCAATTATTATTATTATTATTATTATTGTTGTTGTTGTTGTTATTAGATGTACGAAAAGCCACTATGGCATAAATAGTTGGCTAATACATTAGGCTTTATGGATACATAGTTGGGGATATGCTGCTACATGTTAAAGGGACACTAAAGGCAAGTATTAAGTCGACGTTGATTGTTGAAATAGCGGTCCAGATACCTCATAGTGCTACTTTTGTGCCAAGGAAGTGCTTATTTTGGAATAAAATCACGTTTTAGTGGTCCTCATTGCGTTAGCACACTTCAAATCACCCGCCTGAAAGCTATCTTTCTGACGTCACTGTTGCCGTGCCCAACGTTCCCCGCCTTTACTGCGCGGCAACGTGCACTGGTGGCGTGCACCATTTGGGCATCTGGCAACATCACATGCATGCGGCATTTTGTCGAACTTTCTGTCGGAGCGACTTTCACGAGTGTGCAAAACACACGCGGCAGTACGCGATACCGAAACTACCACTGAAACGCGACTGCATGAGCAAAGCCGGGCGCTGGGCGAAGCGCCGTTCCCCATGGCAACGCCGAAAAGGTTCTTTTTTCCATGAATCAAACAAAAACGAACAAGCAGCATTTTATTACATCTCTTGATGCACGGAAGGTTCTTTTTTTATTGCACCTAGATTGATTACTAGTGACTAATTGTAGTCGGACGCTCTCACGTCATCGGGATCATTTTCAAAATGTCCCACTCGTGGTGCACGTCATGTGATACATTTAGCTTAATTTCTCAGCAAGTAGAGCACTGCTGTTGATAGCATTGCTGTTTTAAACGTTGTAAAACATGGACCTTTCACTCTGACATAAATTGGTATTTGCCTTTAGTGTCCCCTTAACTGAGTACATATTGATGTTTTACTGTAATAAGGTTAGATTGATAGCACTGGTTTACTCAGTGTACATGGCACTGGTGTACTCAAGGGTGAACTATAGTTGTGCTCGAAATCTTGGCTGAAGGAGGGTTCAGTCGTAAATGTTGGCTAGGTAGGCAAGAATATGATTAGCTACATTCATAACAGGTTAGTGTCTTAGGTTTGCATGAAGTAATTGAATGTTTTAAAAAACGGACCTTAGAGCCATTGATGGTATGCTTGTGCGATTGCAAGATTGCCTGTGATGAAATAAGACTAGTTCTGACATTTTGATGTCCAGTCTGCCCGTCACGTCACGGGCAGACTGCAACCCACGAAATAAGCACCTGCTGTCCTTTGCTGTCGGTCGAACGTGGTTCATGATGAGTGAACTGTCGTCCAGTGCCTCCGACAGCGATTTCTGTGATTTAGGCTGCATGCAGAACCCAGACTTCGAAAACCAAGTGAGCTGACTTGAAACGTCATAGGGCTCTCCATGCGGTGAAGCTACCTTGCAGATGCTGGGAGATGAAAACTTTAAAATCAAACTTATTTATACGTGTTTCCCGGATGCGGTGTGGGGAGAGCGTTAACACTACATGCCAAGGAAACCGAAAACGTCCGTTTTGCTGCACTTCAAAATCGTGTCAGTACTCCTTTAAGAGAGCGTTATCATCGTTCTGCTTTCGAAGTAACGCATTCTACAAAGAGGAACTTTGAACACAACAGGGAGAAGTTCTTACTCATGGAACCGTCAACCTGAGGCCTTAAATCTTAGAAGCCTGACGTGATGAACCGTCGTTGCAGGCCCGTAGGCAGGAATTTTTTGTCACCGGGAGGGGGGGGGGCGAGGGCCCACTTGCTGAAAACCTTGTGTATTTGAGAAAAACACCTATTTTCATTCTTTATTTTTGGTAAAACACCTACTCGACCAAAATTTCGGGAGTGGGTGTGGGGCCCTAGGGTCCCCCATCCCTGACTACGGGCCTGCGTCGTCGGCTCACTTGGAGTTGAGCCAAACATGCTCCAAAACTCATCTAAATTTTACTCGCCCAAGTTTTTTAGCCTCCGTGCCGTATTACATGAAGACATGTCACGAATGTCAAAGCCACAAAGCACCACCTCTAAAGACCGCTGACCTTGTCGAGCCCATAGACCTACCTAAGACTCTATTTCAACAAGTTGGAATGGATCTTATCGGACAGTTTCCAATGTCGGCATCAGGGAAGAGTGGATCGTCGTTTCGGCTCGCTATTTGACTCGATATGCTGAAACCGGCTTTCTTCAGCGAGGAATGGCAGCCGAAGTTGCCAATTTTTTTATTCCCAACATAGTTCTTCGACATGATGCGCAAACTGTTGTAATTACCGATCGAACAGCAGCATTGAGTTGATGCAGTGCTTGATGATGACGACTAACACCAGTCATTAAAAAATGCACTGCATACCATCTTCAAAAGAACGGGTTTACGAAACACCTAAGCCGCACCATTGCTGACATGCCGTCGATTTACATGGGCATTGAGCATAAGACGCGGCAAGAAATTCTTTCTCACGTAACTTTTGCCTAAAATGCTGCCCTACAGGAGACCACCCGCGTAACTTTATTTGAGCTAATCTATGGCCGCACAGTCACTACGACACTCGGATGTCATGCGTGAACAACGGCAATTACAAGGCATCCAAAGTAGGGGACTACCTACAAAGAGCTGAAAAAGCGCGCCAGTTGGCACGACACTGAATACGTCAACATGGACGGAAGCTACTACAACCTGCGCCGCAGAGAATTTCAGTACCAGGCAGGCGATAAAGAATGAATATGGAAACCAACACGATGACGCGGGCTGTCAGAGAACTCCTTCGGCGGTACTTTGGTCTGCAAAAGTTCTTCTGACGACACATTGACTTTACTTACCAATGCACCTCGACGGACACGAGCGCTCAAAACGGCAAAACAATGCGGAGGTCCTACACGCAGTGCGTATGAAGCCATATTACGATACAGTGAAAAGGCTCCGTCCTTGCATACTTCCCTCTAACGAGCATCAGGACGATGCCTATATCAGAGGGGAACTAATGCCTCAGAGGCTACTCCCAATACATTTTCAACTATGAGAGCCATACAGCCACTTTACTAACGGTGTGCAATGTCCCACGCCTGCTTACGCTTCTTGTTGCAGCAAACCGCGTACATCTCGCGTTCGTACAGTAGACAGGGGCATTGTCTTGCGAGGCTTCGAATGTGTGTTCGGCGAAGGGCTACTTTTGAATGGAACGCGCTGGTGGACTCCTTGATTTTGGGCGCAGGGTTACCCACAATAAACAAGACTTTGTGCTTCCCCCCTTTCAATACGTTACGATATTACAAACACAAGACAACATCGAGTTTCACTTGCACTTCAAACAACCCAGTCTACTGGCTGGAGTGTGCCACGTGCAAGAAAAAATCTATACTGGACTACCAGTTCATATGAGACTCAACGACCACCGCGCAGACACAAAGCATAATTTACGAATAGCAGTAGTCAGCCACCTCAATGAACAGGACTACAACTTTGACCTAGCAAAAATTTATATACAAGTTTCCGTCCCCCTCGTCACAGGAAATACATGGAGTCAAACGTCATACACAAGTGTACATCCCTACATTCCCCTCCCCTTCAGGAATAAATCTGGCAAGTGGCAATTGTGAATCACTATAAACTGTAGTATCATTTCGATATCATTAAGAGATAGACCAACAATCAAACAATTTTTACTCTCATCCCATTTACGACGTAAAGCCACCTATTGTACAGCCGCCTATTTACTGCTTGCTGTTTCGAATCACCGCTTTCCCTACCTACCCCGCATAATTTGTACTTCTTTGGCACGATTCTACGTCTTTACACCGTTTTCCATGAACTATTTCTATGAGCGAATCCTTAGAACACCTTCCTCCTTTCACTCCAGCCAGGAATTCTCTCTCTCCCCTTTTTTAGGAGCGTGACGGGTGAGATGGCACACAGGGGGAAAATACGGTTGGTGGGGTTTCTTTTTCGCAGTGCTGGACGCCGATACTTTATGAGCCCATTTTTGCTTCTGCACGACTACTGAAGCGGCTGCTTTGACCACTTATTTCAGATTAACACATGCCTAAAGACCAACCCATTCCACCCAACACTGCCCTTCTGACTGCATATTTCATACTCTCTTACAGAGCTCATGCCGCCTTTCGGAAGTTCAAGTGTTCTCTCCACTGTGGACTCGGGCACAAGGATCATGGTAGATGGATAGAGCCCGTACCCAACATAGTCGGCCAGCAAGAACGCATCTCAGGCAATCCATCCATGGAAATCGATAGCTCGTCCTGTAAACGTCTCGGTGTCAGCTACAGAGCACTGCCAACAAATGTTGAACTGCCAAAGTGCAGTGGCCGGACACCGCTTTGTAAAGAAGTCTTGAACGACACTTGGGTCTTGTCTCCGTTGTGGCACAAAGATTCCACAGTTGTAAACTCACGGAAGACCCGCTACGAAAAATCCATTTACTGCTGTGAAGCGGAGCGTTCTGAGTGGGATGTCTTAGTCGAGGCCAACAAGTCGACAATCCTTATTCTAGAGGCAGTACAGACGAAGCTGCAGGGTATGGGCGCCAAGGAACGGCAGCGCTTCCAGCTGGGTGACAACCTTGGAGGCTCATCGAATGTGCTACAGCAGCAGGCCATCCGGCGCATCTACGGTGACGAAGCTGCTGACATCATCGAGCGCCTCAAGCGCGACCCCGTCGTCGCTGTTCCCCTCGTACTGCGCAGGCTCAAAGCGAAGGAGGAAGAGTGGCGTGAGAGACAGAAGGGCCTCAATAAAATCTGGGGAGAGCAAATGAAGAAGTACTACCTCAAGTCGCTGGATCACCAGGGCGCCACGTTTAAGCTGAACGACGTCAAGTTTCTGAGTTACAAGAGCCTCATGAACGAGATTAAGGACATTTATGGAAAGCGCCGGGAACAAATTAAAGGCGGCACTGACGAAGTTTCGGCGGGCCCCCACATGAGTTTGGCCTACCTGGACCCGTTTATTCTTGAGGATGCGGCCAACCTGATCCTCCATCACGCCAAACAGCAGACAGGCTTAAACAAAGAGAGGCAGAAGATCAGACAGCTGTTGCATCGGTTCATCCCAGACCTGTTCTGTCTGCCACGCGGCGAGCTCTCTGACGATGAGGTCGACAAGGATGACATGCAGACCAAGGATGGTGAGAGCCAGCCACTTAACTCGACGCCCAATCGTTGGTCTGATGATGCCTTCCCTAAGGATGGTGACAAAGGTGCACTTCCGACAGCCTCGGGTGATTGCACCGGCAGCACCGACGGCAGCTCGAAACGGAGTGCGCTGCAGATGCAGAATCTTTATACGGATGACTCGTATGCAGTGTTCTTTGTCAACGATAACTGGTATCTGTTCTTTCGGCTGCACCATCTGCTGTGCGAGCGTCTCACGAAAATCTACAGGCTCTCGAAGGACTTGGCTGCGGAGGAGGCAAAGGAGCGCAAGGGCCGAAAGGAATCCGCGGCCGTGGCACTGCGGCTGAAGCCTACAAGCGAGGTTGAAGTGGAAGACTACTACCGGGTGTTTTTGGGCATGGTGAAGAGTCTGTTGGACGGTAACATAAACGGCAAGCAGTACGAACACGCCCTTCGGGAGATGTTTGGAATCTATGCCTACACCGTGTTCACACTGGACAAGGTAGTGCAGAGTGTGGTGCGCCAGCTGCAGCACATTGTGTTCCACGAGGCGTGCCAGCGCTGCACCGAGCTCTTTGCGGAGGAGCTGCGGGCCGGAGGCGCAGGGGGCGCATGTGCCACAGCCGCACACCGTACGCACCTCGAGTCCGGCTACCAGAAGAAAGCCGAGCAAGCCTTGGCCGAAGACACATGCTTCAAAATTGTGATTTATCAGAAGGAGAGCAAGCTTACGATAGAGTTGATTCATACGAAGAGTGACAGAGAGTGAGAGAAATTGTCAGAGTTCGTCGACAAATACTTGGCTGGTGAATTTCCATGTAGGATAACTTGGGAGACAGGGTGACAAGAAAGCCAGCCTTCCTGCCTCACAACGTACTAGGCCGCCTGCAGCAAGCAAAGAAGCAAGAGGGCGAAGCCAAAAAGTTGGCTTCTAGCGCTAACGGCGATGTCAACAATAAAAATTGCAATCAGTGCTTGCACCAATGATGAGAGCACCAACGACGAGGTTCCTTTCGCTGCATACAGGTGGCAATGCACTGGGGGTCATCTGTAATTGCTGGTGCGGGCAAAATTGACTTGATGGCGAACAGTCAGTGCAAGTTTAACCTCAATTCGTATAAAATGGTGTTTGTTGCCAGAAGCTCAAGTTACACCTACAACTGGCGGGCGTTGTGTCGAGACCAGCTGTCTCATCGAAAAGTGTTTCAGCGGATGCGTCATAACTTCAACAAGTGACATTAGGGCTGGCTGGATAAGAATCTGGACATAGAGCGGTGCAGGTTATGTGAGAGACTGGCTGTCGGGTCTCGGCTGCGTATGTAGTTGAACAAAATGCATCCAACCTCCAGACTGCTCACGGCTGTCCTACCGCCCGTTCCGACGCTTCCGAAGTTCGCCCTCTCTCCACTAGTGAAAGGTGTCCGGGGCAGAAAGTGTAGTGGATAGGAACTATGGATTTAAAGCAGCGGCCTTGGCGTTTTTACGACTCTGGTCCGGCGCAATGCCATCCAGCATCATGAATTCCTAGGCCAGACGTAACTGTGTGTGTGTGTGTGTGTACAGACTACAGAAGCAGTTAAACACTAGCAAGAAACCATCCTGAAGAAGCTGCGTATTATAGCGCCTAGAATATACTGTCTAGTGTGCTGAGGGCGCGCGCTGGCGTGGTCACGGTGTTGGTGCCTTCCAACAGCAGCCGCATGATGGTGATACCGATCGCCAAGGTGTAAATCTCTCGAAGCTAGTGTTTGTGCTTGTGCGAAGTGTTTGTGCGAAGCTAGTGTTCGTGCTTGCTTTAAAACGCTTTTCAAGAGAAACTTTTCATTCGGTGACAGTGCCGTACGCGAAAAAAAAACTGCGCCGGCGAGCGTACATGAAATGCGGCCCACGAAGGTGCACCAGTCACATGAGCATTTGTATGCGCCGTTTTACAATAACTGATGTTCTCGCGATCGCGGGCTTGTCGGCGATCAGCCGTTGCTGATATGGCAATCTGATCTTTGATCAAGGTGACCTGAGATTTTACGTTGCCAGATTTCATTGTTGTATGTATATGAACGCATGACCGCATTTGTTGCCTGTGGCAAATGAAGTGTCGTGGGGCTAAGCACATTGATGAAAGTCCCATACCCATCATGGAGGAAGGACAGATGGGAGGGAGCAATGAGAAAGAAAGAAAGAAAGAAAGAAAGAAAGAAGAAAGAAAGAAAGAAAGAAAGAAAGAAAGAAAGAAAGAAAGAAAGAAAGAAAGAAAGAAAGAAAGACAGAAAGAAAGAAAGAAAGAAAGAAAGAAGAAAGAAAGAAAAAAGAAAGAAAGAAAGAAAGAAAGAAAGAAAGAAAAAGAAAGAAAGAAAGAAAGAAAGAAAGAAAGAAAGAAAGAAAGAAAGAAAGAAAAAGAAAGAAAGAAAGAAAGAAAGAAAGAAAGAAAGAAAGAAAGAAAGAAAGAAAGAAAGCCCTGCGCACGCCTATGATCTGGACCCCGTTGACTGCGATCCGCAGTTCTCAATCGCGATCATTGACTGTCGTACCACCATCATGCTGAGAGTGCTGAACTATGCAAACTGTACCTAAGTTATTAAATCACTTGTCAACAACCATTATTGATTGCGAAAAGAGGGGATCCGCTCCGAGGGGATAGAATAAGTGCATTATTGATTCTCGTGAAATTTATGTAACCAACTTTGAATTTAGCTCTCTTTCTTGTTACGACCCAAGAACACAATGGTGCTACAGTCGCAGTGCTCCAGAAAACATTTCAAGCCCCATGCTACCAGATCGGTCATGTCGATGTTCCTGCAGTGGAACTGTGCCTAGTGCAATGTTGATACCCCGTGTATAAATTTATTTCGGTATGAAGCAAGCTGTGTCTCCCAAATAAAATGCATGAACAGCGGGTTCTGTTCACACTGCCTTCTCTTTATGACATGCGTTAATGCGAAGACTAATAGTAATATGCCATATCCAACAGCAAAAACAGTCAGTTACTCTGCTTTACATTTCCAACGCGACGCTGCTTAACATCGACTAACTGCAGTCAGTCGATATTTAGGAGCGTCGCGCTTCAAACGAAAAACACTGCAACATTCACTGCTTTCCAACATATGGCATCAGTCTTCGCGCGACCGCATGCGATGTATATAAAAAAGTCAGTTTCGCCGCAAGGGCGAAGCAATGAATGCGATTGCAAGAAATTGGAATGTCATACGAAGAATGACAAGCAGTTCGACACTTGCAGCGCGCCGCTGAAGCACAAAGAAGGACGGCCGAGATGAACGCACAGGTATACACAGGAGAAGCGTGAACAACTGTCAGAGTTGTTACGTCTTTGTGCTTGAGCTACGCGCTGCATGTGTCGACAATGTTTGTTTGTTACCTTCAAAACTATGGCACATACCCACTCTTGGGGATTGGCCAAGACTGCGTGTCGACAATGTAGAATGAGACGCTCTTAGATATTTCTTTTTCTTCTGCGTCTCATGCCACACGGTGGCGTCTGGCGCAAGCTTTGCCCAGTGTTCTTTTTTTTTCGTTCCACATCACGAGTGGATACAGAAAGGGGCCACTTTGTCTTGCGCGTCTCAAGGGCAGTTTTCAAATTGAAAGAACATGTAGGAGCGTTGCGTGATAGAAAACACGTCCAAGCTCCCCCGAGATCTGCATACCACCAGCGGTAAATGGTGAACATAAATAGCGTACCGTTCTTTCGCCGGCGCATGCAAGGCGTGTGGTTGAGTTGTCTAACGCAGCGCGCTGGGGAGCGAGGTGTCGTTGGTTCGATTCTCCGGTCGGGTACTTCAGAAATTTTTTCTTCTGCTTTACTTTTCTTTGTGTCTTTTTATAGATATACATATCCGGGACATGACGGCGACGGCAACGGCAAAAATCCGCCGAGAGTGTCCATATAATTACTATCGCAATAAAAGACGAATGCGCTAGTTGAAGCGGTTTCATCTGAGATTAAAGGAGGGTAAACGACAGGTACAAAGTCGGACATAACAGGTGCCATGTAGCAGCTGAGAGGTTTTAGGAATGGTAAAATCGATCGATGATTAATCGATAAAAAGTGTCCCACAAAACGAATAATAATAATCATCGATGCTCGCCCTTCACTTAAATCGATTAAAACTTTTCGATTAACGGATTTACAGACAGTTACAAAGTGACGTAAAAATTCTAAGATCGTACTAGAATGCTAAATAAGAGCGGCGACCGCGATGCCGCAGTTTGTGCATGGTGGTCGACATGGAGCCGTTGTCTAGTGTCGAATGATTTTTCGAGTGCCACGAAATGCCGCAGTCGTCCGTGTCAAGCATTTACTCTCTCTACCCCGCATGTGTTACGTCACGCTGGCAGCCTTGGCAAGTGCACATTCCGCCAATACATTTCCTGCGTACTTTTCCTCGTTGTATACCGGCCCAAGCCGCACTAGCGAAGAAATGTTTGATTTGGAGTTTTCAATTGACGTGAACTTGCGCGGCTGTGCTGGCGCAATTTTGGCTGCACAGTGGAAGCGCCAAAAGCTCCCGCGTGCTCTCACGCGGAAGTCGTGATCGGGGCCGACACTTTTTACGCATGGCCTCCGAAATTACGTGCCGGCAGGCTGGCGCGCAATCTCGGAGGCCATGTTTCACGCTTCAGTAAGTCATAGATACTTTGGCAATTGCGGGCGTACTACAATAAGCGAGTCCTTGAATGTCGCGTCGATCCCAGACCGCCGGAGGCTTTCGGGGTTTGAAGAATGTTTTGCATAGAGACGTAGGCGTGTGCGCAGGGTCCCGGATTGGACTACCCGTTGGTTTTTTTATGGTGGGGTAATTGGTTACTGCGCTTGAAGCACTTTTATGCAGAACTACACGTAAGCGCTCAAGTGACTTCATATCTCACGCAGTTGTACACAAACAAAACAATTTCGCGAGAAGCGAACAGCACGCGGACTTTCGTCGTTACGGTATGATTTGTGCATGCTATTTATGTGCTGCGTAAGTGAATTAAGCTATATAACGCAGATTGTATACCACAGGTTTTGTTGGCATAGGCTTCAACCGGTTGCGGCTTCTAATACTGCAAATTAGGCAAACATGAAATCCAATGCCAAAGATTCGGAGGATTCTAGTGAAGGATGGTTAGTCTGTATAGTTAAACGCGTAGTGGTTCAAGGGTGCTTTGTAACCATTTTAACTGAAGTATGTAAGCCTCCGTGTACTGCTTCCAAAAGAATTAAAGTTAGAAGTTGAAAAAAACACTTAATGCTCCCTAAATTTAACCTCACCGTAATTTACTTAACATTCGTGTAGCGTCCTTTTTTTCAGTAGCAATTTCAAGAACATGCGTGCCTTTGTGATAGAACACCTGCTTTCCATGCAGAAGTCATGAGTTCAATACCCGCTCGAACTAAAGATTTTTATTTATTTATTTATTTATTTATTTATTTATTTATTTATTTATTATTTATTTGCATCTATCTCGAATTTTCGCTCACGGACAACGCCCATTTTTCGCTCACAACCAACGACGCCGACACCACAATTTCTGCGAAACGAGCTCTCTAACGCTATCGCGTTAAAGGGGCCCTGCAACACCTTTCTTAGTTATATTGGAATAGTCTCATTATTGACGTATGACTCTTCACGAGTCATATGCCGCAAAAATTTTTCGAATCCGTCAAGTCTAAGTGGTGTTACCAAATTATAGAGATCACGTTCCGCAGCTTTCTCCCTCAACTCAACGCAGCGAGCGCGCGGAAAGCTGCGCGCGGCGTGAAGGGAGGAAGGGCGGAGGTGCGAGGAGGCGACGTCAGCGCTGGCGGCATTTTTTTTTTCATTTTTTTCTCTCTGGCGTCTCGGCGCAACCACGTGGTCTGTGGCGTCACTTCCGGTCGGCTCGCGCGGTCGTCGTCGAGCGGCGGAGCCCATGGCACCGTGTATCGCGCGTGCTTCAAAACTGCGAGTCGGTTTGGTAATGTTGGGTGTGCACCTCGAACTGCCGTAGTGTTTTCATCGCTCTGCCAACCATAGACGCAAACTTGCGTGCGCGTTTGGAACGAATGACAGCTGAGATGGGTTTCGACCCACACTCCGATACACCGCCTCGTCGCACTGCTCGCGCTTGAATCGTATTCAACACGGCAAAGCTGCGTGCACCCTTCTCACAGTCGAGGTACTTCGATGCTGTTTGCTCTTCGAATGCGGGCGCACAGCGAGTGCGGGCTGACAACAAAGAACTAAAGACTAGAAGAAAGGATCGTGGGGCATCGGGCCGGCGCGGACCCATCCCCCGGCTGTCTGCAGCTACCGTGAAAATGCGAGTCTGCTTGGTTGCTGTATCGCGGTTTCTCGGGAACCTGAGACTACGGGGAGGATACGCCGAAGTACGGCTCGATGACATACTGAACAGACAGCGAACGGGACTCTCGCCATACAGCGAACACAGGTATCCTAAGCTAGCCGGCGCCAGCATTGTTATCGGAGAAATGCTGCACCGCTGCCTCGGTCGGTCGTGAGAACGTGCCGACGATGCAGTTTCCAGCTGACGAGGCAACACTCGAACGGCTGCCACTCTCAACGGCAACCGGCGATGGTCAAAAGTACAGAAATATTCACGATTTCGGCACTGCACATGGTGAAGAAAACGCAACCACGCAACTACGAGCAGACGAGCTGTCGGTGAGACCGGAAGTGCTAATATTAAATTCGGTGTTTTAACGGCATAACACTATATAAACATACATATTATCTACTTATTGAACTCAAAATTAACAACTAAGGTAATAATGACGGTGTTATCGTGATTATAACATCAGCCAATGGTGGAACTGCCGACAATCGCGTCATATATTGCAGACTAATACATCATTTGTCGAGAGGAGAGGGAGCGATTTTCAGCTGACTGAGAATTTATTGTAAATTCCAGGCCGCTCGCTTCGCTTTAATATTTGGCTCGCGTGTTCTCGGGAGCCTCGACTACCGATTGGCAGTGCTTTTTGACCCTGCTCAAAAAGTGTTGCACGGCCCCTTTAAAATATAATATTGCACGGGCCGTCTCGGAGGTAGCGTAGCATTCTCTGATGTCGGTACACGCTTCTATACGTCTGCAGTTGAGATCAGAACTTTCATATTTTGATTTCAGCGAACAACTGCAATTTTCAGGGCTTCCCTGCTGGTTCAGCGAGCGTAGCATCAGAACCGGGACCGCGTTTTGCTTTTGCATCACCAGACAGTGACAGCAGCTCAACAGATTAAAATGTTAGCAAACGCTTCGAGAAGTTCATGTAGCGTGTAGTAGTTGAACTAGTCTGCAGCATTCTACGTCACGGTATTTCGTAACGCACTCACGCCTCGTTATTCCCTCTGTACTACGCGAAAACCGATAGGAAACGCTGCGATAAAATGATGTTTGAGTGGTCCTTCTCCATCCCGCTTCGATGCAGCTTTCATATTACATCGTTCTGCAAACATCATGGCATCGTTCGTTCCGATGCAAATGTTAAATAAGCAGGAAATCTTTCTTTTAATAGCCTCACGAGGCATCTTGTACTACATATGACAGCGGTCACATCGGATCTTTATATACTAAAGATGACCAAAGTTCTTGTCATAATTCATAAGCAGATGGAAGGTAGTTAGAATGCTCGCAGCTTGTGTGAAAGGAGACCTGGATCTCGTTCACCTTGCCTCCGTTTCTATCTCTCTTATCTTTCTCTAAACTGACCGCCCTGAAGCCCGGGAAGAACAAATAGATTTGCGCAAGAGCCGTGGAGCGTCTAGCAAACCGGGAAGCAGCATCATTTTTGAGCAGGAAAAGGCACGTTCTATATTGAATGCGCAAGACCTTCACGGATAGAAAGCAATACATATTTCATTTAGTACTTCTGTCCTTTTAGCGTAACGCTGCTGCCTGTCCTATACAATCGCGTGAAACCGTGGTGATCAAAACGAATAGCCGGAGTAAGACATCGTAAACCATGGTTGCCGTAACCAAGCTTTGTGTTTCTTTTTTGCTTTTTTTGGATCTCCTATTTCGGTAACAATGCTCATTTGTATTCCAGAGGGGACAGCCGAGCATTTTTTTTCCGGCTTTCGGCTAAAGGCAATTCCGAAGCTTCGGCTCCATCCAACACGGCTGACGTTGCGTGGCGTGTTTAAGTAAGGATATGTGCACCTTAGATTGTTCTTATATGTCTGTGGGAATGGGCTATCAGATACTTGCATCGATAATGGAGAAAACTGCACGCCATGCTGAATGCCGCCATCTGTTCGTCCTTCTGGGGACATGAATTTCTGGTATAAGATGGGCACCCTTTAGGGCATCTAAAAAGTGCAGAGTAGAGAGCCAGGCGGCGCACATTTTTCTGAGCCCACAATAAAAGGCCCACTTGTAAGCGGAGTTAAACCGTCTTAAGAGGCACAGAGAATATAAAGACTACAAACAGCCTCCGTTGAGGTACGTCTGTTCACTGTGTCTGCGTTTATGACTAAAACTGCAATAAAATTACAAAATCGACTAAGGTGCTTACCATGCGAAGAAATGACATAAATATGTATTCAAAGCATTGTTTTTATGTTTCAGAGTCGAAGAGTGTGTCAAGGTACCCTGCTCGAAAATGATCGGCGTTTGTACTGAAGTATCCTGCAATATGCCAACTTTGGAGTCAGCGTCACGCAGCGCCCAATGGTATCAAATAGCAATGAAGTGGAGACACAAGAGAAACTTCAAGGCGGTACGGCACCGCCCGTATTTGATGTGTTTCCCACTTGTATGGCAGCGCGTCTATGTGGGAAACACAACCAGCAATTTCAGATAAACCTGGCGCACGAACACCAATGGAATAGCGATTCGTGATAGACGGGATAAGAAAAGAGAAACTATGAATGAAACAACAAAGAACACTTCATCGCAGTCGAACAAAAGCCAGTGACGGAGGCGCGAACTCTCTTCCTCATTCATGGGCGCCGCACGCACTCCAGTGATGCAGGATAAGAACGCATCGGATCGGAGCCATTGGTCCGCGACATCCCTTGTGGCAGACCACAAGGCGGCTGCAGGAAGATGGGATGGCTGCGTGGCGTATACAAACCGCGGTCGCATTGGAAGGAGACTTGGGTGGACCCGGGGCTGTTATCCGGGCAGTGCTTTCTGTTTATGACGGGAAACTCGCGACTGCGCCGTCAGCCGCGTTAAAGAGAAGAAAGCATGGATATCTCGCGCGCTGTCTTGGGAGCAGAAAAAAAGCTCTGACCGCGTGGACGGGCAGCATTGCGAACACACCCCGCCAGTCTGACGTGTCCCGCCCAACTGGCCTCGCTGTGACTACTGGACTGGAAGAAGTTTCATCACGGCGCGCCTCGGTGGTTCCACAAAGCCTCGTCGCGGCATATGTCCTCCTCTCTCGTTATTTGCAGCGGGAGAGTAATAGCGAGGTTGTTTTTTCTGTCCTTCTCTCTAGTTGGCGAGCACGAGGTGCAAAGTTTCAGAATCTCTGAGAAGTGAAGAAGAGCTTTAAAAGCGTTCCGTCTGGGAATCGCCATGTTTCATAGGATCAAATGCAAAAGTTTAAACACTGTGCGTTTATCTGAGGTCATTTCTTTCTGGGCCGGCGAATCTGTGACTTCGACTGATGCTTAGAAAGAACAAAGCCCAAAAGATTTTTCCTTTACCTAAGTGAACACTGTTTGTTGTTATTATCTTTCGAATACGTTTAAGTAGATTGATCCTGTAATCAGAAAATGAAGTGCTCCTAAAGGGACACTAAAGAGAAACAATGAATCGGTTTAGATCGATAAATTGTGCTCTGAGAACTCTGACGTCGTTAATTTCATCATCATATGTTTATTAATAGGCGAGAAAATCAAAATGGCTGACTCGGCTAGTTGGTGATTCATTCTGCTTGCTTGAAATGCGAGCGCTTAACGTAGACAAGGACGTAAAGAAATAACACACGGACAGGCGCTTACTACCAACTGAAGGTTTAATGGGAAAAAGAGGCGTATATACTGACAGATAAAAGTTTCGTAAGCACATCCTATAAGAGCACACCGCAAACAAACCATAAAAAGAGTGACAAAACTTTTCCAAAGCCCACTTTACCATACAACAATTCCTTAACGCCTACGGCATCTGCCACTGTCAAGAAACTCAAGCTCCCTATCAGACAGAGCTATTCACGGCTTGCTCACGGAAGTCGAGCCGCCACGCGCTATGTTTGCAGCCTCAACGATAATCCTTGTGCGCTCATCTTTGTGCCTATCAACCACAACTGTGCTATCAAATTGAACTTCGCATCCACACATGCTGACATGTTGGGCGAGAAATCTATCGTTGCCATTGCGAACGTTGCACTCCAGTAGTAAGCGCCTGTCCGTGTGTTATTTCTTTACGTCCTTGTCTACGTTGAGCGCTCGCATTTCAAGCAAGGAGAAAATCAAGTTCAAAGTTTCATTTTTAAATTTCGCGCCGGAATCTTCCCGCGTGACGTCAGGGATTTCAAAATGTATTTATCGTATTTTGGCACCATTGGCTCAACAAAACTACCCCAAGCTTGGTATGTTAAGTCCATGGCCCCCTCAGAGGACAATGTACTTCATTTTTGACGATTAGGATCTAGGTAGTCCCTAGTAGGCGCCTTCAAAACATGTGACGTCCCCGTGTACTTAGATTTAGGTGCACGTTAAAGAACCCCACGTGGTCGAAATTTCCGGAGCCCTCCACTACGGCGTCTCTCATAATCATATCGTGGTTTTGGGACGTTAAACCCCAGATATTATTATACATGTGACGTCACGGGGAATTGTGCGGAAATTTCAAGGTCGCCGCCCACATTTTGTTTTTGCGCGTTTTCTCGCTTACTAAGCGTCTTCTCACAGAAAGCGTGGTGTTTTTGGTATCGTGAAAGAGTACTTTACTAATATGAGAAAAAATCGTTTTGCTCTTTAGTGTTCCTTTAAATGCAGCTCATACGAGCTCAGAGTGTCATTTTCGCTGATTGTGTCGGCCTGTGCACTTCGGGCGACTCAACTCGTCCGCGCTCGTTGTCTCAATCCCACGGTTTCTCGACCACTAAATCATTTTCGCACTCGATGCATTGATTGACACACTGACTCTCTCATTAACTCAATATCTGCGCTCCAGTCAAGTGTATAGTAATGGTACACTTCACGATACACATTTCTTCGACATTTTTTTTTTACTATTTTACGATATTGGCAATAATATGCCTACTTTAAGTGTAGAGACACAGAGGCAGCTCACATAGCCGTTCACTCGTAGAAGCAGTTCGCGTTCTGCCAACCTTCTACTTTTTGCCGAATTACTTATTGAAACTGCCAACTCGCGGGCTTCGTGGATATCGAATTAGTTTGTGTTTGGTCAATCACGCCTACTTAATTCATTCATTCATAGTTGTTTCTAACCCATGTTCTGGCGTTCATCATGTCGTTAGCGAGGCTTCCTAACTGCTGTCATACGGTCAATAATAATGCCTTCGGAGAGAGCGAATGACCCGAAAGGACAGCCGTAGACTATGTGAGCATGGCCATTCGGGTGGAACACGTAAAATAAGTAAAGGTGCTCGTAAAACGGAATTACTTATAGGAGGGACAGGTATACTGCGCTGTAGTAATTCACATTCACGCGAAGTAGCGATTCTGCTCGTTAGAGGGAGGCCATTCTAACTGCCTCGTAGCCCTGTAACTGCATTCCCATCCTTGACTTTTCCAAATGATTATTTTATTGCGTCTACATAGGCGGCTTTTCCTTGCATAATCACGTACCTGCGACGGTACAACAATAGTCGTTGCCCCCTTCGTGCTATGTCCCGCTATTTGCCTGTCGCTTAAATCTCTGTTAGCAAGTGTGGGTATAACATTGTTACTGCAATGTGGGTTTTTCTCCCACGTGAAGCATTTACAGCGACACAATAGAACAGTAGGAGCTGGACGCAAGGTTGTGCTCGTGCTCGGCTGAACAAAACCATTGTCTACGTCAGTTGCTGATGTCGCTGATCTCGAGAATGGTTGCTGGTTGGGCGAACAGGTACATCTGCATCTTTGCGCACAGAGCGAAGGAAATAACGCAGACACTAGAAGAAGAAACAGCGCTCGTGTTTCGTCGTTTCTTCTTCTAGTGTCTATGTCATTTCCTTCGCGCTGTGTGTAAAGGCGCATCGCTGCCGAAGCTTCGTCTTAAAGAAATGTTTTGGGGTTATTCGTCGGCTCTGCGGTTTGTTTCCGCTGTGGCGGTTTGTTCTTTTATTTGTTTTATTTTATTTTCACTGCCTCCTAGTAGACTGGTTGGATATAGGGAATCTGTGAGCTTGCAACGGGTTTACCGGAAACTGTGCGATATGGAATGCACCTTTTTTTTTTTTTTTTTGCTGCGGGAACATTACGGCGAGCGTCAGCTGTGGCTCCAGATGGCGGCGTTGACTCCAAGGTAGACAGAGCGCTAAGCAAATTCAGTATATCAGTTGTAGTATCGTACACAACACTGAGCTTGAGGTACGTACATGCCTATAAATTGCTGGTATCCCCCAACCACCCGTTTCTGCAAATATTTGTAAGACATGTAGTCTTGTTGTTTTTTTTTCGACGTGTACCACACCAGTACCAATCCTAAATTGTGTTGTGCCGTTCGTCGTTTTTATAAGCATGCATGCGTAAAAAAAATAACTTCCTCATCTTGCATTAGAATAACAGAGAGCTGAGCTAGTTGGTACGTATTCATTCTAAAAAGAGACAGGGCGTGCAAACACGGACACAAGAAAGAGATCAGGACACCACAAACGCGTTTGTGGTGTCCTGATCTCTTTCTTGTGTCCCTGTTTGCACGCCCTGTCTCTTTTTAGAACTCATGCAGGTGGCCAATGGAAACTTGCGGGAAATGTTTTATGTGACCATTTTTAAAGGCAAGTTTGTACATAAAGCTGATACATGTCTCACTGCACTTGAGGTTGTCGTATTTACTGGTGCTAGGAAACGTGATAAGCAAAGCCAATTCTTCTTTGAGCAAGCTGCCTGGAAGCACTGGACACAAAAAAAAGGTCAGGTAAATTAGTCTGGTGGGAGTTAATCAGAAATACGAAACAGCCTATAAACTGTATCGAAACAAGTTGACAGCCCCCCCCCCCCCTAAGAGTTAACAACGTAACAAGTGAACTTAACTTACAATGCCGCTTCTTAACTTTTGCTCACCCCACTCAAAAGTCATAAAAAATGACATCGCGTTTACTTCTTTAAGATCAGCGCTGGAAAACCCACGCTTGCTTTTTGTAGCCTCCACTTTTAGAAAGCAAGTAGCCGGCCTCGCAGAGGCATATTTTCTGCCCAATATTCTCTTGGCTGTCAATGATAAGTTCATTAAAGTTTTAAAAGGTTGCATGAACGGAATGGAAAGGCGATGCCGATGCCAAAAAAAAATCGCGGTCATTCTGTATGCGCATGAACTTGCTCACTTGCTAAAAAATGTAGGTTCCCGCTGAGGTTCACGCTGTGGAGTTAATGTCGTCTTCAAGGCTCCCGAGAAATTTGCCAATCTTTTTGCACTGGTTGCGAAAAAAAGCAAACAGCAAATGTAATTAAGTCTGTTATTAAAAAGTGTGCTGTGGACCATATAGATATAAGTATGTTTCCTGCCCGTTGTCATGCGGTCTTTGTTAAATTGGGCAAACGGGCCATTTTGTTCATAAACGACTACGCGAACACTATCAGTCATTACAGAATGCTTCACTCTCTCATTTGGCATCCCACTGCTCCTCGTGCGGTTGTAGACCAGTTTTTTTTTTTTTTACAATACCATTATTCTTAGCTAAATCGGATGCTTGGGCGAGTTGGTTCATTGCTAAAGAAAGAACAACAGCAAAGACGAAACTCGAGTAGGACAAACGCTGCATCAGTGCGTCCTGTCTTCCTCGTGTTCTGTATTTTTGCACAGGTTTTTTTGTTCATTCCTTACCATTGTCCTCTTTAAAAATCACGACTACTACACACGAGAAAGGTCTGAAGCTTTTGATATCTGTTAGTCTGTAGTGATGTTTTTGTAAGCCAGGTGAACGGGTGGCATAAAACAAATTTTCTGCAGTTGGCCTCATTGCCATGCGCGGTTTCGTGTATATGAGCTCATGCTTTGTTTTTTATTACCATAGCGAAGCTGTATGTCAACTTGAGCGAGTTGGTACATCTTCATCATGCGTAAAGTGCAACGCGCACGGGAACGACGGACGAAAGAAGAAGCAAACAGTATGAGCTCTGACTCTCAACCTAAATTTGTATTAGAAAGAAAACAATGTAAATATCCAGATTATCACGAACCATGTCGGCCAAAAAAAAGACAGCGAAAAAAATAAAATTAACATATAGAAAGGAACTGTCAACTTGCGTTTCGATACAATAATCTCTTACACGTGTTAGTGAGATAGTGTTTCTTAGGCTGCGATGAAAATGCTACGCTATGCACGAAAAAGCTATCTGCTGACGTTAAGGTGCTGCCACCTGGCAGTGGCCCTGGGTTCTGCACAAGCTCATGTTTCCCAACGCCACTGCCAGATGGCATCCATATCTCACGCAGCGCCTTCTCTATTTTATCAATGCCAGCCAGATGCGGCCGATTCAACATAGAGGAGGCGCTGCCTTAGGCAAGGCAAAACATAAATGGCCGCTTGATGAAATACAACCTACTCTACAAGACATGCCCAGACAACGCAGGGAGAACAGCATCACGGGTGGCCGCGGATGAGACCAGGACTCATGTAGTACGGCCGGCAGAAGACTGTCGTCTTTCGACGATATTTGCAGCGAAGCACGTAGATACATGGCCAATTTTTTTTTTTTCAATTTTCTACCTGCTTCTTCCAACCGCAGCGTAAGGTAGCAAACCATCTGCAACGAAGTAACCTTCCAGCCTTTCTTTCTTTCTTTCTTTCTTTCTTTCTTTCTTTGGCAAAAGGAAATGAATGAAACTAAAGTTCACCAGGCAAGAAACAAAAATTGTTTTAAAGTGGTAAAGCATATCAAACTAGGAGTTCCTAAAGATGGCTCGATGTGCAAGATTAGAGCTCTTCTTTTCTTTCAACGCTGCTTAATCAAGCCTCAGCCGACTCGCGGAAAGAGCAAACAACAAAATACAAGAGAATGCTAAAAGAATCAAATAAGAAAAAGAAAACAAAAAACGCACAAACGGTCGTATGTCAGGACGCAGTGCTGTAGCGGACAAGATTGCTCTGCAGGATCGCACACCCCGACACGGCGGTTACACTAGAGGGCAACGCACTCTCTCAGAGCGCGATATTTCGGGGTCGTCGCATACGTCCCAGGCATACGTCCCAGGCGGAGCCGACTCTGTGATCGCGTTGAGAATTTCGCGCCCAAATTGTAGTATTCTTTCTGTTGTACACTATTCATGCATTTTATCTTGCCACATTTCGTTAAAAGCAGTCGCCGCGGTTATAGCCTTTCTAACTATAGGGTTTTGCGTGCTAAAGCAACGATATGACTACGCGGCACGCCGTAGCGGGGGACTCCGGAATAATTTCGGCCTTGACCTCCTGGATTTCTTTTACATGCATCTAAATTAAAGTACATGGGAGGTTATAAACCTTACCAGCCACCTGTATTATAAGTTTTATCCAGAAGCTCGGACCGAACTGCCAGAGAATTAATGGAAGCATTTTTATCGATAAAAAAGGGTGACATGTGCGTTAGCGACACTTCTGTAGTTTTGTATAAATCAGAGAAAAAAGTTCGTTGAACATGCTTTATCCCGCCCCCAGTTATGGCAATGCATTTTTTCTGCGCACGCTCTGAGGACGACATATATGTGCATTTCTGCGAATAAAAATCAGTTCCTTATGGCGCTCCGTCCCGTGTCCTACCTTGTGTATGTCCTGCCTTGCGCCTTAAAATCAATTATGTATTATGACACTTCCTCAAAAGCAGGCTGCTGTAAAAAAGGAAAGAAATACTTGCACTCTTTAATACTCTGCCAGTTGAATGCACGCATTTGTTAATAAACTCAGTTACAATAACGCAATTGTTTTCCATTTCTCTCTTTCTGTCTTTCGTCCTCTGTTCATACACATCGGCATGCAAAAGAATATGACTACACCAATTAGAAGTTAGTATTTCCGGCTTTACTTGAATGACTGCGTCAATCTGAGTAATGTATTTACTACGCCTACCTTATAAGCCTGAACTCCTACGGTTGATCGGACGAGGATGTGAATATTGTTTTCACGTGCACGCCACAATAACTCGAATCCGAATAAAAAAAAATTGAGAGGTATTCTCTGCATGCGGAATTGTCAAATAGCGCGCCAGCGTTATTCGCGATTAGCGCTTACCCATCATGCGGCAACGGAAGCAGACATTACTCAATAGTAGCCAACCCTAGCCAATATTAGCCATCTCTAGCCAATGCGAAACGACGTTAGGCAACATTATAGCGAAAACTTAGCGCACAATAGTCAGAAATAAACCCGTGCTAGCTACAGTTGGTGGATGCGAATGAATGCGTTAGGTCAAGCGCCGGCAGTTTGCGAATATTTGAAGTATACTATAACCCCCGTCACCGTTCACCGCTCTTTCAATATCGAGAAAGAGAGGGAGTGGAGAAGAGGGGAGGGGGGATTGCATTGAGATATGCTCTCACACGTGGTATAATACGTTGTGCTAACCGCACTGCCCTGCTTTCCTTTCGCACCAAATGTATGGTATAATTACTCCTTTCGGTTACTGTGCTGTCGATAAATGCGATCCTTTTGCCGCACCTCCGTTGCCATTTTCTTGTCACTTCGGCATTACCCGCCATGATGCTCTAGTTGCTATGGTTCTCTACTCCCGACCCGAAGGTTGCGGGATCGAGTACCGGCCGCGGCGGCCGCACTTCGATAGAGGCGACATGCTAGAGCCCCGTGTCCAGCTGGTCTAAATTTCCGGAGCCCTCCTCTACGGCGTCCCTCATAATCATAATCAGGTTTTGGGACGTAAAAGCCCAACAATTATTATTATTATCACTTCGGAATTGTACAATCTCCGGGATTCGTCCGCATGGTCTTACGTTACGGACATGAGCGCATGCACGATTTTGCACGGGAACACACCCTACGATGCTTTCGGGTTAATAATAGAAGTATTTTCGGACAGGGAAAGTTCAAAATTGTGTGCGTCGATGAAGCATGCCCGCCCACGTACTCCCAATACTTCTCTCAAATTTTCTCTCTCTTTCTTTCTATAGCTTTCTCTCTCTCTTAGTGAACCAGTGGTGAGTGGTGGGATCTGCCCAATTTCAGTGGCACATACCCGTTCATGATGATGATAGTTTTCTGATAGGCCGCACAAATTACGGCTAGCTTAAGCAGCTTCGCTGTTCAAAAATACGAGATTTCGTAACTGTAGCACACGATTTCTGCCGAGAAATTTGATGTCACTGCAGAACTTAAACGGTTTTTTTTAGAAACGTTTTGTAAAAAAAGGGGGCACATTTCTTTTCAACCACGCCTGGGACTACAGCGTCACACTCACAGCAAATGGTCGGTTTGCTTCGTTTGAGGGCTTTCCTGACACGGAGAATTGCCTAGAAGTACTTTTTTCCCCACAATTTTATCTCACAAAGTATGTAAATCAAAAGCTTTAACTTCACTCAGTAATTCACTGAAAAGAATCCACTCATCTTCTTTCATTCCTTGAATAGCGATTATCTTGACCAGGAAGGTTTAAGGCTCTTAGTTAGCTTGCGAGGCTTTATTGGTCAGTTGCCAACTCGTAAGAGATCCCGTGCTACACGGCACCATCTCGCAAAAACATAATGATTTGCCGCCGTGGCTATGAGTGGCGCTTGCTAACGCTCCCAGAGTCGATAATACAGAAATAACCAAGAAACTAGTTGGGGGAACGAACGCGGACGTTGGTCAGTTGGTAGAGCATAGCACGCATCATAATTGCGAAAGACCGCGAAAAGTGAAGACACAGGAAAAACAGACAGGACCAAACGCTTGTCTCGTCTGTTCTTTCCGTGTCTTCGCTTTTCGCGCTGTTTTTAAGTGATGAAACCATACCTGCGGGCTCATTTCCAGACCCTTCTATAGCATGTCAAATTCGTAAGGTAGTCAGTTTGGTCACCACCAGCGGCGAGTTGCTTTTTTGTCTGCATTCATGCATTTACCTTTGTCTCATAAAAACTACGTTTCAATTAAATACTGCAAATAACACCCTAATGCTTTCCTTTTCCTCACTATCTGTTACTTTCGAACGGTTGTTCTTAAAAGGAGAGAGGCTTTCTTAGACAAGTGTTCCGAAAGTAAACCATGTTGTGCCTGTGGAGCGTGCTTCTCCTGATTAGTTGTCGTGTAGCGGGGAAGCTGTTTAGAACGGTTGAGGTGTGCACAGTAATGCGCTTGGAATGTAACGAAATGAGTACGTAATAGTTTGTTGTGTTGCAGTATAAAAGCAAAGGTCATTGTGGGTTGCAACATTCAGGCTAAAAGGTAAGAAAAAAAGAAAAAGAAAAGCCGATTTGACCGCAAGTCACGCTTGCTTAGCACCAATAGCTGTTATACTAATGTCCGAGTTACTTAATTAGAATGGGTAATAGAGAATAATAACATGGTTTTTAAGCACAGCCCCTTCTTCTCATAATACATTTACGTAAAATATTTATAGAATCGATTTCGTCAAGTCCCAAGCATCATGGAAGTGCTAATCGGTGTTGAACGTATTCAATGAATATCACATAAAGAGCAGTACATGCTCGAAAAAGATATGGAACAAATAAAAAAACGGAATATATTCGGGATGATTTCGGTGTGCAATAGGACCTTTCTTCGCTGATTTTTCGTGGATGCACCGCACGGTTGCGCTTTCTTCCTTCTTTTTTTTTCTGCTATGTTTGAACGTTACGCTATTAGACTCCTGATTACAGCCTAACATTTGGTCAATTACATAAGCTAATCTGTGTATTGATTCCCTGGCGTTAAAAACCATCGTAAAGTTTGTGGCGCGCATGCATACATACTAGTTGATTTATTTTCTAAGCCTTTTAATGCGTAAGTATTATTGCACCAGGTCTCCCCCCCCCCCCCCCCCCCCCCCAGAAAAAAAATTAATGAGGCGAGTGCGCGCGTTCTGTTGATCAGCTTTGATAGCTGTACAAGTTATATTTTGTCGTTTGAGGCAGTGACTTTCACCTGTTGTTTTATTTGGCGCCTATAGTGGTTTGAGAGAGCTTGCTTCTTCTTGCTTTGTGCTTCCCCTTAAACTTGCTGCCTCCGGGTTCGATCGCGGCGGTCAGATTTCGGCGGAGGCGAAACGCTAGAGGCCCGTGTACTATGCGATGTCAGTGCACGTTAAAGAACATCAGATGACCCAGATTTCTGGAGCCCTCAGTGACGGCGCGCCTCATAATCTCATTGTGGTTTTAGGAGGCCCCTCCCGCCAAATAGTTCCTTCTTCATCCAGGTACTTTCCTCGATACAGCTGCTTTCCTCAAATAGCAAGGTCTTCAGCATGTGCTCCCCTACCCACCGCCCCGAAAAACTTCCGACCTACGGGCCTGCCCATGATATACTCATAACTACTCAAAATGCACAAAGAAGTTGGTCCAACTCGCAACGCTTGAATGAAAGCAAAGAAAAAAATTCGGTATAAGCCACTACTCGCCTACTGCTTCGCATGACATCGACTCCCAAAATGAGCGGAATCTGCCGAATTTATTATTATTATTATTATTATTATTATTATTATTATTATTATTATTATTATTATTATTATTATTATTATTATTATTATTATTATTATTACTATTATTATTATTATTACTGTCATTCGGAATTCTTCCTTGCTTTTGTATGCCGATGACTTAAAGATATTTGAGGAAATTCATTCAGTTATCGATTGTCGCTTGCTGCAATCTGATTTGTGTTCTTTTTCTGAATGGTGCAGGAGCAATAACCTCTCCCTAAATATTTCAAAAACCAAGGTAATGAGTTTCACTCGAAAAACATCTACTGTGCCATTTCTATATTCTGTCCATTCTGTGTCATTGTGTAAGGTATATGAGATCAATGATCTAGGCCTCCCTACTGAAAAAACCTATATGGTTTCATACAGGATCCGTATGGTTTTGTACAGGACTTACAGGACTAAATATAGGACTTGTATAGGACCGTGTGGGGGTATATAGGATCCAAACAGGATCCAAATGGGACCTAAACAGGACCCATATGGCGGTATATAGGACGCAAGTAGGACTTACAGAGGACCCATATGGCGGTATATAGGACTCAAATAGGACCTCCAGAGGACCCATATGGCGGTTATAGGATACAAATAGGGCCGCCCAGGACCTATATGGCGGCATATAGGATCAACACAGGAGTTGTTTTCTTTCATCCGCTCTCATTCAAACCTCTCACAATCTCTTCCTGATCAATAGTTCGCCTTTTTATCTTTATAAGTGGCAGGACAGCACTTAATTCTCAATGTTATCTTTCAAGTTCCCTTTCATATCTCAATGTAGCTCTCGAACCAGCTGGCTTTTTTTATCGTGACAAGTGGCAGTGCAGCACATAATCATCCGCTTTCATCTACACCTCTTACAACATCTTTTTGCACCCGCACCCCTTACAAAAATGCACTTTGCGTGTCAATTGACCCCGAACCGAGACCTTTTTCACTTAATAGCTGGTCAATTAAACGGCAGCTTCTAATGAGTGCCCTCAATAAACATTGAATTGACATTAGGTTTGAAATATTCAGTTGACTCTAACTCATTTTATTTTTAATTGACATACATTAAGAATGTTTTAATTGACCCACGGTCACTACACATTTAATTGACCTCGTATTGAGCGCTCTCAATGAGTGATGTTGACACTTACATTAGCGTCTGGGGTAGAATTCACAAAACTTATTCTGTGTGTGTGTGTGTGCGTGTGTGTGTGTGTGCGTGCGTGCGTGCGCGCGTGCGTGTGTGTGTCATATGGCCAGCACCACTATTGGCTGCAGTTTTCTCTTACGCATATTGTTCCATTTTTCTGTAAGACACGTTCGTTAATAAGGGTCCTGAATTAGGCATAAACCAAACTTGAGGATACAGTTACAGCACTCAGTGGAGCAGCATTGTATTACATAAAACTGCATGCAAGCATATGCTTTCAGGCACTGACTGTGCGGCGCACGTGTTTCCGAACTGTGTAGACGGATCGTGTCGCGGTCAAGTGCGACACGTGCATTTGCTTCAATGATGCGCTAAAATGCTGCCTTCCAAAATTAGCAAAAATACCCTTGAGTCAATGTTTATCGGAATGTGTATTCAATGCTTTGACAGGCAGTGTCTTTATTATTATTATTTTATTACTATTTATTCATGAGAAGTACGATAAAAATGGGGATAAAACACGTCGTGGTAGCCGGCTTAGGCGAAAAGAATACGGATTCGACGAACGCGTCTTTCAACGGTCGTGCATTTTTAAGCTGCTCTCCCCCGTGGGGGGAAAAAGGCGCGCCCTATTGTTCCGAAACTCGCCTGTCTGGTAAGTCGCGGGCGGTAGTCTTTGCACGTGGCGAGACCATGAGAGGGGAAGAATTCTGAGAACGCATGTCGCAAACTTTCGCTGCACAGGTGCAAGGAGGCCCGTCTACTGTTGCGATCAAGAAAATAACGCGAGAAAAGATCAATTTGTATATTATAGGGTGCTAATATTGCGCCATGAAAACTTGATAGTTCACAAATAAGCTTCGCAGAATTTATTGGCAGTTACACCAGAGTAAATTTCTGACGGTCACTTTAGTTCTTGTTGTGTATCCCTCCGCGCCGCACTTTCTTCTTCAGAATTGCTCACCAGCGTCACGAGTGCGGACGTGTTCGTCACTTGCGATCTCTCTTGCTCTGATTTCGTGGACATCGAGTACCGCGATGTGCACAGGCTATCAGCGAAAGGGTGAAGAACATACTTCGCTCATGTGCTGCAATTGTGGCCGTGCATGGAAGTTTGTTTCGGCGGAACGGTTGTTCACCAGACCCAGCATCGCAACTTTCCTGCGGAAAAATGGACACCTCAGCCTACATGCAAGACTCCATCGCAGCTTCCCCTCTGCAAAGCTGCAGAGACAGATACCGTCACCATGATGTGCCATCAACATTTTCTGTATTTGCTGGATCTCCAAACAACGCGCATCTGTTGATTATCTTTGAAGGTAAGTTTATCATTTTCACTGCCTTCGTACGTTCTACTCGAAAGTCATGAAAACTGAAAAAAAAGTATTGTGCGTTGGATGTTGTATCAGTATGCAACTACGTAACTATTGTGGTTTACATTATTAAACCGTCCTCTTCTAGCTATTTTATTTTTTATGACAAGATTTTCTCTTTTTTGTATTTCTTACAGGCAGGCCTCGCCCTGGTTATTCGGAAACAGGCGCTATGCCAACTAAATGATGGCATTCGTCCCTATTGGAGTTTTCGTAAAAATAAATATAGATGTTAACAGATCTGTGTTTTCCATTTTGACTTGAACACTTTACAGAACACCGAAGGTGCGCTGCAGCTTACACAATGAAGAAATCACAGCATCTGCATCACTGTGCATGTGCGTGTATGGTGCCGTTTTCTTGCGGAGATGCTTAAAGATTTAAATAAATAATCAGTTACCAAATATTCTTGCCTGATCGTTTTTCTTCGAGTATATATGTAAGTGCAACAGTGAATTCTTACATTCTTATAATTAGACTGCTGCGAGATATCATTACAGCTTTTATTACACGCTTCATAAACTGGCATGTCTTTATCAATATGTTCCTTTGCTGCACGTCATTTGTGACCCAAATCGCTGATTCGGCCCATGTTACCCATATCACCTGTAACACCCATATAATCAACCTACCTGTATCACCTATACGACCTATATCACCTATACAACCTATATCACCTATAAACCTGTATCACCTATAAACCTGTATCACCTATAAAGCCGTATCCCCTATACGACCTGTATCCAATAACATCATATGTATGGGTCCTGTATATATAGGAATTTTCAGTAGGGGGTGTTCTTTTTGACAGCACCTTACACTTTTCTGCTCACGCTAAGCGTGTTGCTGTGCGAGGTCTTCGCACCCTAGGCTGTGTTTGCAGAATGTCTAGAGAATTCCGTTCTCCTATGCCCTTCTGAAAATTGTACACCGCGCTATGTCTTTCTCAACTTGAGTATGCATCTGGGATCTGGAATGGCATTCCTAATTCCAGCAGCAACGCCATTGAGCGAGTTCAGAAAAAATTCCTTAGCATTTACAACCATCGTTTCGCTAGAAATGACTCTGGATCTCGTTCTAACGCTGCTGGATTATTATCATTGCCATCACTTTGCTGCCGACGAAATCGCGCTGATCTGTTATTTCTTCACAGGCTTGTGCATGGTATCATATCTTGCCCTGTACTGCTCAACTGTCTTAATTTCCGAATTCCACTTAAGCTGACCAGAGAGAATAGACCTTTTCATGTAACCGCCTGCCTCTGTGAACATTCGACCATTGGCAGGATACAACGTCTTTACAATGCTTACTTTTTGGAGCTCGATGTTTTTCACAGCTCCCAGTCGTTGTTCTGCTCCGAGCTTTGCACTGTACTTACATAGCCTCGTACACTGTTGTCTTTTTTTTCCCTGCGCATAGTTGTATATGTGCAATTTTATAACGTTTTTTATCCCTGATATTTTATTATGAATGTTGGCCTTTGTTTTGTTTTTTTTCGTGCGCCAGTACAAAGACCCTGTGGTTGTTCCTGGGCACGTTAAATAAACGTTTGATTGATTGATTAGTTGCTGCTTCAGAAATCAGAATAGTTTACGGTTTAGTTAATTCCCTTTATGTCGCCATTTTCTTATTGTTCCAAAGCAGCGATTTCGTTCTTGAATTCATCAGCTTTCACCCCGACTACACCTCGGTTCGCCTGTTTTTAGTGAATAGATTTGCTGTAGTTTTGTTCAGGTTGACCATGACCCTCTCCCTCACTAACCTACGATGTCTACATTTCACCTTATTCACTACTTTTGTGTCCTGTGCTATGCCTCGGCCGCCGCGCATTATGAAAGCTGTTTAGTTTTTTTTCTCCGTGAGGGCTATTTCTTACCTAGATCTCATTTCTATGCTTCCTTAAAAACGTATTCATTATACGGAGTCCATTTTGTTTCTGCCAATACCACTAACATGAAATTGAGGATGACGCAGCGAGCCTTGGAAGGAAAAATGGTAGGTCTAACCTTAAGGGACAAAAAGAGAGCAGAATGGGTCAGCGAACAAACGTGTGTTAAGGACGTAGTCGAAATCACAAAGAAATGGGCAAGGGTACCAGGGCACATAGCGCGAAGGCAAGATGACCGCTGGTCATTAAGAGCAACAGACTCAATTCTAAGAGAACGCTAGCGCACGAGGGGCAGGCAGGGGATTAGGCGGGCAGATGAGATTAAGAAGTTTGCAGGGATAACGTGGCCGCAGAAGGCACAAGACTGTATTTATTGTTGAAACGGACTATGCGCCCTCCAGTGCGCATAGTCCGGCTGACGTTGTTGATGATTACCACTGACATTGCTCCTTGGCTATTCCTAGAGTCGCTGCCCTAGTTACCGATTATCTGTTCTCTTTCCTGCTGTCTTTTTTTTTTTTTGCAGTGAACGCGGTTATGAGATCACAACAACGGCCGTTTATGGCGCTGTAGTTGTCCGCCGCCGCCGGTGTCCGTAACCGCTATCACGCTAAATAAAAAAAACGATATCAGAAAAGATATCCGGGACGGGGTTCGAACCAGGGCCCTCTGCGTGGGAGCCCAGTATTCTACCACAGAATCATGCCGGTGCTTCAAACTCCTTTGCAAAAAGGCCCTATACAGGCTTCATGTCGGGAAGGAACCACATTAACATATATAATATAACGTCGTAGAAGAGTAAAATAACAACCAGGCGTTGCGCAACGCGAATTCTGTAACCAGGCGTCACACACAACTAATTGCGCAACGAGTGCGTTGTTGAATGCTTCAAACCCATTACAAAAGACTCTGTCATAATTCTTCATCGTCATCACACACATAATTAACAAAGTGCACATGATGCCTTACAGGTGTTTAGCGGGTACCACGGTTCTCCGCAGAATGACGAAAAATGGCACAGTGGCTGCTTCCCTACTTCACAAAAATTATAGTGATTTATAACGTAGTGGGTACCTCGCAAGTGCACTTGTATTGGCTGCCGAGGAAGCCCATAAGGCCCCCATGATCCATTTCCTCAAGGTCTCAATAAAGGTCTTTCCTTCTCTCTCTTTCTCACGTTAACATATGTTATATAGAGTGTTGGGAGAGTGAAATAACGACCGGGCGTCACACAATGCCATATACTTAACTAGTGGGTCGTTTAAAGCTTCTAACCCATTACAAAGAGCTCAGCCATAATTTTTCATCGTCATCAGGCACCGCATCAACAGAGTAGACATAATGCCTTACAGATGTGTAGCGGGTACATGACTTCTCCGCAGAATGACGAATAATGGCGTAGTGGGCGCTTGCCAACTTCACAAAAATTATGATTTATGGCATAGTGGGTACCTTGCAGGTGTACTTGTATTAGTAGCCCCAAGAGATTTTACAACGGGCTCTAAAGATACCGCTCTTCCAGCTTTCGCTGTGACTGTGCTGCGCTTTCCGCGCAGGCCTGGTTTTTTTATTTTACATGGAAAGCTGCCTTTATGCGTAACATAGTTACCCAACAGCACAAGAGGCGCACGTCACATGTAAACGAACAAACTTCTTTCGTTCACAAAGCCTAATAGTGATCAATGGAACGACCCATCTGTTCAGCTTTGTAAGTCAGGAGGTAGACCCGTACTATGAACGCTTGCGTTGAGGTGGTGAAGAAGCACTTGCTAGTGCCTCGGGCACGACCATATCAAGTTTGTCACGTCTACTGCAGTGGCATAAATATCGCCAAAGGGGAACGTGGATCCATACGCTGCTTTCTTCTTAATTTTGCATTGAATTCGCCCACGAGTATGATGTACGGAGTTCATACTTTTTGCATTGCTCATTAAACACCTTCATAGAACTGTTCTACTTCCTGATCATCATGGCTGGACGTTGGGGCGTACCTCACGTTGAAGTGTACCCTGAGTAAAGTAACTATAATTACCGCAACAATTAAGCATAACAATCAGGCTATCACTGGCTAAATGATTGTTATTGACGGCTAGATGTGGCTCAGTGGTGGATTATGCTGGCTAGCGTTGTCATATGTTTGTTACGCGATGCAATTAGAAATGATGTTTGCGAACTATATAATAACTGTCCAGCAAGGCGCCACGGCAAAAATTGTTCCCTTTAATATGTTTCTTTTTTTTTAGGTTCATTCGGCCCCTCCCTCGTAACCTGTTACCTGTTATTCACTCACTTTTGTTTTTCTGTTGTCTTTTCTCAATTGTAGACGGCAAGGGTTCGTTTCTCCTGCTGGCAGTTGCCACCTAGCTCTCGGATCTCTGTGATCGAGCCTATGTACGCAAACGTAAATAATAATAATAATAATAATAATAATAATAATAATAATAATAATAATAATAATAATAATAATAATAATAATAATAATAATAAAATTGCGTGTAGTTTGCGCTAAGTCGTGCAAATCTTGGCACAGCGAAGCACGGGCCCGTCGACCGACACGTCTAGCTTCGAGGTGCGCGGCCTCCTCCTTGGGAGTACCCAGCCAGGCTATGCACTAGAGAGCGGGGGTTGCGCGTGATGTGTCCGTTGGTGGGCGTGGCTTAGCTAATGCGCATGCGCGCCTTGGCCAGGTGGTGCAGTATCTGGTCGCGAAACGACGCGATGCTTGCTTGTTCTTTATTTCTATCTTTTATTCTCTCTCTCTCTCTCCCTTCTTTCTTTCTCTTTCGTTGATGTCCTCTGTTTCTCGTTTCTTCTTTCTCCGTTTCTTTCTCTCTATTTCTCTCTTTCTCATTCTTTCCGTGCTACGCTTTACTCTCTCCCCTCCTCCTTTCCCTCCTCCCGTCACATATCTCCCGCTCACGCTCACTTCCCTTTCCCACCCTCTTGCTACACTATACTACACAAGGATTTACTATGCTCTGCTAGCGTGCCTAGATAGACGAGTGGTTAAGACGCTCGCCTTCGGATCGCGGGCAGGCGGATGCGAATCCCGCTTCGTGAAGAATTTTTTTCGTCAAGAATTTTTCTCTTTCCCTTTCTTTTTATCTCTCTTTCCCTCTCTCTGTTTGTTTCTCTCTTTCTTTCTTTGTCTCGGTCTATCTGTGCTCGTCCTCAGGCTTATTACAGGCCACGCCGTAGGGGTAATTAGTGGGATTTGCCCAAATTCTGTGGCACATACCCGTTCACGATGATGATGGTTTTTGGGCACGGTCACACACTCCACACACATTACGCCGAGCTAGAACAGCTTCGCCGTTAATAATAATAGATTGAAAAATATGTTCTCGGCAGCTATGTTTGCATACACAGGCTCAAATGGGTAGGTGACATTTGTACATGCACTGCACTGCCTGCAGTTCAGGTCTACAACAGACACGTCAACTTTTCAAAACAGAATTTCTAGAACATTCTAGAGCCACCACCTCGATAAGAACGACTTGTATATATACTCGGCCTTCTTCCAACCTCCCAGTTCACTTTCTTTTCTGATTCCCTATTCCTCACATGTCAATTGCTTGTAAACACTAACCAGGATCCCACGCAATTCAAATAATCAGCTCCTATAGAAAGAAATACCAAAACAGAGAAAGACAACGAGCACAAGCAACATGCGTGCACTCGTACGCGGCGACTTCAATACAGGGCAGTCACGAGAAAATACGGATGTCAGCTGCAGACATTGCCGGAAACCACAGGAATAACAATGACCGCAGCATACATAGTAGCTCGTAAGCGCGATACCGGAAAGGCATGACCGAAGTCTGAGAGAAAAGAAAGCTGTCATGGATGAAATGAAAGACACGCAGAGGAAGAATGTAGGGGCGTACGCTCTGACAGAACAACCAGGAAGTCCGGTATAGACGTGGCTCGCTGTCGTCCTATACAACTTCGCCTTATTTTGTCATCCCAGAACGGCAGCCATTTTATCGTATGTCTCCCGTCACCATCGCTCCCCCCCCCCTCTTTTTTTCGAATTCACAGCTCGGGAAGCTTTTTCCCACTGCTTAGTGGGAAACTGTCCGAGCTCGATACATGATTCATGAAAGGATGCCCGCTCATCTTATATTTACGGACCCGTGCCGGCGTCAAGTAACCGCCGCCCCGTGGACACGAATATGCAGTAAAAAGAGTAATATATTTTGCTATCTCCACGGTAGCGACGGATGAAAATGACTGACCGTAGTGTTTGTAGGTTGTGTATATATACCATGTATTTCTATCGATGCTGAGGCCAATCCCTGCTTTTCAGAGCGTTGGGAGTCACTCCGTGGACCCGGGAGAAAGAGCCGGATGATGCGAGTGAGATCAAACTGAATTTATGGGAACGCTGACAGGGTTTAATCAGACTCGAAATAGAATTCTCAATTATGAGTTAGCGATATGTCAGTGAGGCATCGTCATACCGCATATTGTGTACCATGTATCGCTATCATGCCAAATAGAATGAAGATTACAACTCGATTGTTTTATCATCATTGCTTTTGCTAACCATCTCAATTTAAAAAGCTTTGTATATAGCAGCGGTCTCAAACCTCTTCTGTGTTTAATCTTGGAGCAATTTTTGAAGTTTCATCTTCTCCCCAGTTTCAAATAACGAAGCTTTCACTAAATATCACCCGGCCGCTAGGCTGAGTTGGTCCCGTTTGACGCATTGTGACTCGTTAGCAACGCAAATAATAAGACGCTGTTTTGCGCAGAATGGTAGTCAACGTCCTTCACTTCAGGTAGATGTCAGAAAGGAAAGGCCTTCTTGCGAAAATTATTTTCAAACTTCGGCGTTTTTGGCAAACCATATACGTGTCAGCACAATTTTTAAGCACTGCCGTTAGCGAGAAGACTACGCAAATTATTTTTAAAAAATGTTGAAGTATTAAAGTCAATGTGTACCGAGTTTTTATTATCCTCAGTTGAACTTGCGTGCAGGAACAAATTACTGAATTACGGGTATCTTGGGCCATTTGTCATGTTTGTGATTTCTTTTCCTCAAAAGTGCTTCGACAACAAAGAGAAATAAAATACTCATAAGATTGAATTTGTGTTGTTCCTTGATGGGTATGAACATCCTGACGAAGAAATGTACCATTTTTTCGCTAGGTGCGCTCGAAGTCCAGAAATAGAGAAATTGCGCAAGAGTGTTTTTGCGGCCAAAGTTTGTATATCTTTCATAAAAACAATTTTTTTTTTCACGAAACTGACTTCTTAATTATTGTTCTGGGTCAAAATCCTGCACCTAGAGTAAATTTCATCAAAATCGGGAATGGTGACCAGGACCTCGTGTTCGTTCTCACCTGGACACACCATCCTTCGGATTCGTAAGCTCGATGCATCGTCGGATGACCAGTTTCTATTTGCTCTCGGCAGCATCACGTCTGCTGTGCTTACGTTATGGCAGGGAAGGTTACGACGGCGTCGTAGGTTGAGCAGCTACCCGTATTGGTGGCGACACGTTTTTTAGTTGTTTAAAACAATTGATCAGTTTTTAAGGAAACTGAACCAGCCCACTTGTTACAGGACTACCATCTACCATACCATCTGAAAACGGTCCAAACACTAATTTGGTTAAAGAAACGCGTGGATTGGACTTTAAATGAGCAGAATTTCCGAGAAAAGAAAAATAGCGTAAATTAAAGAGCCAGACACTCGCCGTAAAAAAAGCCGGCTAGGTGGAGACAAAAATCATCCTTCGAAAACAGCCGGTGAAAATTTCATCGAAGAAAAGAACTCCTTCGGGTCGCTATCGATTGCTAAGACTACTTTGACGGGGATAGCGTTTGCGCGTTGATTTTATTTTGTTTTCGATGTATGTATAATATTTCTTAATTTTCTTATTGTCATTTTTTCTTTCTTTTTGTTAGATTGTACGATATAATCAGACTTCTTGGGTTGGATGACAGGTTCACACGTTTCATCCTTCGAGTAAGACATCCTGAAGGCGTAACGAACGTTTCATCTGACTAGGAGGCGAGTGCGGCTGGCGCACTGCGCGCGCTCCGAGTTATATTCCGTCCACGGCGGCTTTCCAGAAGCTTCTGTGACAAACTGTACCCACTACTGAGGCGTTCCCCTGCAGTTCGTAACTACGAGCCGTGTCGCTGAGACGAAGTGAACGACATTGCGAGAGTTTTGAGAAACAGAAGCACGGTAGCGGCATCCGTCCTTTGGTTGTCCGCACCATGCGAGTCACGTGACTTTTGGTGCCATACGTGTTGTCGCCGACGGCGGGCACTGCTGGACGGTCACATACCGCTTCTCATGAGCCACTTAAGGTTTTTGCCTTATTATAACAAGCAAAAAAGGAACAAAAAAGTAAGCTGAATGTTAAATTACTGATACTTGAAGTTGCTGCACCATCACCATATTACAGCCGAGTAGCTTCATCACTAACCCTGGTCCATTAGTTCTGCTTGTCTGCGCCTGATGAATTCGCCGCAGCCCATCTTTTCTTTTTTTTCCGGTTAGTAGTCTAATGGTACATTCGGGTGGCTCTTTCATAGCGCTCCGGAGGCTCCGAAAATTGGTCTAAAAGAGCAACTAAGCATTCCTACTAAGATAAGAGGGACAATAAATGATAAAGAAGGAGGAGCATGACTTTCATGCATAACTGCTGGTTCTCTTTGTTGAGCTTTAAAGCTGTTGAATTCACCACTTTCAAACACGGTTAGAGCGCTCTTAAACGACCACCCGAATGTGCCATAAGACTAGACGACCAACTGTGGTTAGCAGCACAACGAGTTCGCCTTTGACTTCTTGCCTTATAATTAACAATTGTTCTAATTGCGGGGATGAAACCAAAGGTGCCGTAAAGTCCGGATACTTTTTCTATTTTATGCGTTCCTATTTATAGTCCTAATATTTTTTTAAGAAACTAATTCCGAGCTTTTACGTGACAAAACTACTAAACTATGAGGCACACCGTAGAGGAAGACTGCAATTTACTTTTGGCCAGCTGCGTGAGGTTCCTTGAAGAGCACCTAAATCTGAGTACGTGGGTGTTTTTCGCGTTTCGCAAGGAATATGGACTCTTGATGATTACCTCTTTTTTAGAGGCGATAGTTTAAAGCAGCGCAAAAGACGGAAACGCAAGACAAAGAAGACTACATGGAGAAGGCGCAGACCACAGGTCAGCGCCTCGTCCTGTGGTCTCCGTCTTGTTTCCGTCTTTTGCGCTGGTTTAAACTAAGAACCGAACAAACTCGCCCAGTCTTACATCCTGTTCGAGGCCCGTCGAGCTCTGCTGACATTCATGAAAGAAACGGATCTCGCTGCCCATTTATGGGTATTTATTGCGTGTTTAATGTAAGTCCGAGTCTCTGTGATCTTTTTGTTTCCCAATTTTCTTTACCCTTTCTTTCTTCCTAGCTTCACTTCTTCAATTTATTCACTCCATCCCGAAGGAGCAGGTAGGCAATGTACCCATCTAGGTGGCAGTTGTGAGCCCCTGCTCCCTCCCTATTTTCTCGGGGTCCTTCATGAGTTTGTGTTTTCAGATATAATAATAATAATAATAATAATAATAATAATAATAATAATAATAATAATAATAATAATAATAATAATAATAATAATAATAATACCTCCACCAAATTATAAAGGCGTTTATTGACGGCACTAGTCGACGAAGCACAACGGCGACAGTCAAGACACAGCGCGGACTCAGCGCGAGGAGCGTGCTGTCAGAGAAGAGCCGAAGGGGACGACCCACTAGAAAGCGCTCGAGAGGGCGACCCATTACAGACTTCCAATGCTTCGCTACAATTACCCCGGGTACGAAAAAGGGAGCCGCCTGGCGACCTAACTGCTTGTCACTATGAGCGGGTCATGATAGGGCTTCAGGCGCTCCACATTGACAATGTCGCGCCCTCGACGGCGCATGTCCGAAGATGGTTCAATGGGCTCGATCAGGTAGTTGACCGGGGATGTGCGTTCGACGATACGGTAGGGGCCGTCGTACTTGGGCAGCAGTTTGGAAGAGAGGCCAGGTGCAGTGGTAGGGACTGAGAGCCATACGAGTGCTCCAGGGCGGAACATGGGCGCAGAAGTGGTGGTGTCACCGCGAATGCTCTTTTGCCGCTCTTGGTCATGCGTAGTAAACGTCTTGGCAAGCTCCCGACACTCCTCAGCAAGTCTGGCTGTGGCAGAAATAGGCGCACACTCAGACGGATCCGGCTTGTATGGAAGGATTGTGTCGATTGTGTGCGACGGGTGTCTGCCGTACAATAAGAAAAAGGGGGAGAAACCAGTAGTGCTCTGAGGGGCGGTATTATAGGCGTAGGTGACGAAAGGCAGAATGGCATCCCAATTGGTGTGATCGGCGGCGACGTACATTGAGAGCATGTCGCCGAGCGTGCGGTTAAATAATAATAATAATATCTGGGGTTTAACGTCCCAAAACCACGATATGATTATGAGAGACGCCGTAGTGGAGGGCTCCGGAAATTTCGACCACCTGGGGTTCTTTAACGTGCACCTAAATTTAAGTACACGGGCCTCAAACATTTTCGCCTCCATCGAAAATGCAGCCGCCGCGGCCGGGATTCGATCCCGCGACATTCGGGTCAGCAGTCGAGCGCCATAACCACTAGACCACCGTGGCGGGGCGTGCGGTTAAAGCGTTCGGTGAGGCCATTCGTCTGCGGGTGGTAAGCAGTAGTTTTCCGGTGAACAACGTTGCACTCTTTCAGGATGGCTTCGACGACTTCCGACAAGAAGACACGACCTCGATCGCTGAGCAGCTCCTGGGGTGGACCGTGGCGCAGCATGAATCGGTGCAGCAGGAAGGAAGCAACATCGCGCGCTGAGGCCGCTGGGAGGGCGGCAGTTTCGGCGTATCGCGTAAGGTGGTCAACAGCGACGATGGCCCAGCGGTTACCAGCCGACGTTAGAGGAAGTGGTCCATACAAGTCTATGCCAACGCGCCCGAACGGCCGGTCAGGGCAAGGCAGAGGTTGCAGAACTGCCGGCGACAGGTGCGTTGATGTTTTGCGGCGCTGACAATCGATGCAGGAGCGAACGAACTTCTGCACGTAGCGGTACATCCCTCGCCAAAAGTATCGTTGGCGAATGCGGTGGTAGGTTTTCGATACCCCAGAGTGTGCGCACTGCGGATCAGAGTGGAACGATTCGCATATGTCAGAACGCAGACTGCGGGGTATTACGAGTAGCCACTGGCGGCCGTCGCCGTAATTGCGTCGGTGGAGGAGGTCGTCGCGAACGGCGAAATGGTGGGCTTGACGACGCAACGCGCGAGTGGATGGTGTTGCCGATGCTTCAGTCAGCAATTCTATCAATGAGGCGATCCAGTGATCCTTGCGCTGTTCAGTAGCGATGGTGTGAATGTCGATAGAAGAAACGGCATTGTGAGACACTGAGCTATGGGTATTGTCGTCAGGCAAGGGGGAGCGTGAGAGTGCGTCGGCGTCAGCATGCTGGCGTCCATTGCGGTACAGCACGCGGATATCGTAGTCCTGTAGGCGAAGTGCCCAGCGGGCGAGGCGACCTGAGGGATCCTTCAGGGACGACAACCAGCATAGTGCATGATGGTCGGTGATCACATCAAATGGGCGACCATACAAATAAGGTCGGAATTTCGTAAGGGCCCAGATGATCGCCAGGCATTCCTTTTCGGTGACGGTGTAATTGGTCTCGGCTTTAGTAAGCGTACGACTTGCATATGCCACGACATATTCGGGGAACCCTGGCTTGCGCTGCGCAAGGACAGCGCCAAGGCCAACACCGCTAGCGTCTGTGTGTACCTCTGTAGGAGCCGCAGGGTCGTAGTGGCGTAGTATGGGAGGCGACGTCAACAGACGGCGGAGCTTTTCAAAAGCGTCGTCGCACTCGGACGACCATGAATGGAGGGGCCCGTTACTTCCGAGGAGCTTCGTCAGAGGCGATATGATAGTCGCGAAATTTCGAATGAAGCGCCGAAAGTAGGAACACAGTCCTACGAAACTGCGCAGTTCTTTGACGGACGTAGGTTTCGGGAACTCGGTCACGGCGCGAAGTTTGCCTGGATCGGGGAGAATTCCGTCCTTGGACACGACGTAGCCGAGGATTGTCAGCTGCCGTGCTGCAAATCGGCACTTCTTTAGATTCAGTTGCAGACCGGCGTCGCTCAAACGCGTCAAAACATGCCGTAGGCGTTGAAGATGGGTGGAAAAGTCCGGAGCAAAAACGACGACGTCGTCGAGGTAGCACAAGCACGTGTGCCATTTCAGGTTGCGCAGAACGGTATCCATCATGCGCTCAAAGGTGGCGGGCGCATTACACAGCCCAAACGGCATGACGTTGAATTCGTACAGGCCGTCGGGCGTGACAAAGGCGGTCTTCGGTCGAGCGTCGTCAGCCATAGGTACTTGCCAGTACCCTGAGCGCAAATCGAGAGATGAAAAGAATTCGGCGCCTTGCAGGCTGTCAATCGCATCGTCTATTCGCGGCAGTGGATACACGTCCTTACGAGTGATCTTGTTGAGTCGTCTGTAGTCGACACAGAACCGCACAGAACCTTCCTTCTTCGCAACAATAATAATAATAATAATATTATTAATAATAATAATAATAATAATAATAATAATATAATAATAATAATAATAATAATAATAATAATAATAATAATCAATCAATCATTCATTGAACGTGCCCAGGAACAACCGTGAGGTCCTTGTGCAGGCGCACGCAAAATAAGACAATATGAGAAATATTGCAGGGGAATAAAAAACTAGATTGCACGTATACAACTATGCGGAAAGATGGAGAAGGAAAGACTTCGTACATTGTGCCATACTATGTCAACACAGTGCAAAGCTCGGATAAAAACAATAATTGTGGACTATGAAAAACGTCAAGATCAAGAAAATTAATATTATGAAGACTTTGTATTCTGTGAACGGTAGGAAGGAACGAAGGAACACAAAAAGGGAGAAGGCAGGGAGGTTAACCAGACAGCAGTCCGGTTGGCTACCCTACGCCGGGGGAAAGGGAAGGGGAGTGGAAAGATAGCAGAGACAAAGAGAGAGAGAGGGAACGAGAAAAAAAAGGAAATGATCAATAAATGAGCTGACACGTATGTGGCGGTGGCACTGTACAACAGTCATAGGCGTTCACAAAGGCCCGTAGTTCTTATGAAGCACAAAAGTGCTTTAACTGCCTTGTGGGCCGCCGAGTGATGGGGACGGTGCTCCAGCAGCATCTGCACGGAGAGCGGTCGATCGTCCAATCGTCGCATCGCGTCAGAAAGAGTTCGTCGTTCAGAGGCAAGAGTGTTGGAAGAAGCAGGCGGGTACATGAAACGGTCTGTTCTCTCTGGTTAACTTACGCGGAATTCGAAAATTAACACAATTGACAAGTACAGGGCAGGATATGATACCGTGGACTTGCTCGTAAAGAAATAAGAGATCAGAACGATTTCGTCGGCAGTGAAGCGATGGCAGTGATAATGATTCAGCAGTATTTGAACGAGATCCAGAGTCATTTTTAGCAAAGCGATGGTTATATATGCTCAGGAATTTTTTCTGGACTCGTTCAATGGTGTTACCGCTGGATTGAGCAATGCCATTCCATATCACGGACGCATACTCAAGTTGCGGAAGACATATTGCCGTGTACAATTTGTGTAGGGCCATGGGAGACCTGAATTCTCGAGATATTCTACAAACACATCCGAGAGAACGAAGGCCCCGCATAGCAGCACGCTTAACGTGAGAAGAAAAGTTTAACGCGCTGTCAACAACAACACCAAGATCACTGATTTCATAAACCTTGCATAACGGCACAGAATTGACAGAGTATTGAAAGGACACGCTAGATGTTTTGCGAGTGATAGACATGAATTTTGTCTTTGAGGTATTCAGAGAAAGGTTATTGCCGTTGCACCATTCGGAAAAAGAACACAAATCTGACTGCAACAAGCGACAGTCGTTAACTGAATGAATTTCCTTAAATATCTTGATGTCATCGGCATACAAGAGGAAAGAGAATTACGAATGGCAAAAGAAACATCATTAACGTAAATGAAAAATAGGAGTGGGCCTAATACCGACCCTTGAGGGACCCCACTAGTCACTCTATACAAAGAAGAGGTTTGGACACTTACGGCAACATAACAAGATCTATTGAGCAGATAGCTGTGCAAGAGATTCACAATCGAGAAGTGAACGTCAAGGTTCGCAAGTTTAACCATAATCAGTGTGTGGCTGACTACGTCAAAAGCCTTGCTCAGGTCACAGTAGATTACGTCAACCTGTCCTCTCTGAGAAATAGGTGTGGAGATCTGCGTCATGAAACTAGCAAGATTTGTGGTAGTTGAGCGGCCAGCAAGAAAACCATGTTGATTTGGAATCAATGAGTTTTTCACACTAAAAGACAATATTTTGTGAAGAGCCAGTTCGAAGATCTTTGATGTGAGAAATCGGGGGATAATTCGAAACATCTGTCTTAGAGCCCGACTTAAAAACTGCGAAAACACGAGCAGTTTTCCACATGCTAGGAAATGTGGACGTGTCCAGGCAGTTATTAAATATCGTAGTCAGTACTGGGACAAATATAGTACCATAAGCTTTTAGTATGGCGGAGTGGATGCCATCTGGGCCACATGATAAGGATGGTTTTAAGCGCTTAATGCATTCGCTGATAAGATTTTCGTCCAGCGACAAAGCACTGGATGAGCTAACTGCCTTGGGCTGTTGTCTGATATCAGTGCTAGAGTCTGAGGCCTTATAAACGGATGAGAAATGTGTGGCAAAACAGCCTGCGACGGCATGCACTTCTACCCCATTTGAGTCTAGTAGTCTGAAGGACTACTAGACTCAAATGGGGTAATAATAATAATAATAATAATAATAATAATAATAATAATAATAATAATAATAATAATAATAATAATAATAATAATCGACGTGCGGCCGCTGTGGCGGGAATCAAGCTTACGCCCCCGTGCTTAGCAGCCCCGCAATCTTAGCCGCCATCCACCAAGCCAGGTGACAACGATCTATTTTGGTAACACATCGGTTGTGGTGAAAAAGAGGCGCTATTTTCTGTTTCTTTTTCGCAGTCTCTTAGGAAGCACGGCCAAGTACCCCTTTGTTTCCTTTTTTTTTCACGTGTTTCACCTCAAAGATAAATGTTCGCACGAACATTTTTCCTTGAAGAAAGAGCTTCGCACAACAACTGTGTTTGGAAACACTGCGCGAAAAATCCTGCTCTGAGGCATTCTCCTTGAAGAGCCCTTGATACTTAAGAGCGTCTGAAATTGTATCTTTTATTCACATTTGTGTTGAGGATAGAGTGAGTTGGCATTGTATTTTAATACTTGTTACACAGCGGTAAAGATTAGGAAAGAAAAAAGCGGCCTAGGAGTCGGAAAAAATAAGGAAGGGGAGAAAGTCCTGAATTCGAAAGACAACGCTATTTGGCCTTCCTTTTCTGGCCCCATGGCTGTTTCTTCCTTACCTTACCTTACCCCGTCCGTGTGCTTCATTTATGTACAATGCACTTTTTTAATGCGTCAAGTAAGAAGAAACACGATAGGCAAGACTTGATGGTAGTCGAGGTAAATGGAGGGGGTGGGGGGGGCTCGTTGTGGATTAACTGGCAAGACATCTCTGACTTCCATTATATACCACTGCCCTTGCATCAACGATGTTTCTTCATGTTTACTTTTCGTTAGAAGCCATTAAAAACGCAATAAAAACAACAGGTGGGCCTGCAGATTGCTAAAGCCTATTTTTTTCGTACTCTTTTTTTTTCTCACACTAATCGTTTCTAAGGCCACGCAGATAAATGCTGTGAGCGTCGTCGCTGAAATCTCTCATTATTTATCAACAAAAGACTTCGGCGCTTGCTGTGCAGTTTTTTTGTTCCGCGCCTCTTACATAGCAGTGTATCGTGCCTCGGAAGCCTGCTGTTGTTCTTTCTCCGTCTTTTTTTAAATATAAACCCAGGGCAGGGGAAAACAGTTTTTAAAAAACAAATTAAGGAAGACAGTGTTTTTAGCGCCGCTCGCCTTAAAAGTCAATTAATTATGAAGAAAAATCTGGATAGAGAGAGATTACATTGTGAAACCGTATCTTTTTTCGAGGGAAGCGTCTGCTTTTAAAAGGTTGCAACTGAAATTTATCCCACCTGAAGGCAGAATTCTGCAGAGGTTAAAAATTGAGGTTGAGTGCGTGTGAGTCGTTTTGTGGTGCATCTAAGAAGGAGGAGCGATTGTGTGCGTGCGTGCATGCGTGTGTGTGTGTGTGTGTGTGCGTGCGTGCGTGTGTTTAGAATGCAGTGGTGTTCCAAATAATAGTGTTCTTGCCGCTCCAATCTCTAATGTGCTGCATGTACCTTGAGGATATTTCAAATGAATAAATAAATTAATTAATAGCCATGTACAGTGTAGTATAGCAAGAGGGTGGGAAAGGGAAGTGAGGGTGTGGACGAGTGATGTCAAGGAGAAGGAAGGAGAGAGAAGGAGAGAAAGGAAAAGGCGAGGAGAAAGGAGAGGAGGAGGGTAGAAGGTAAAGCATGACATAGCCTTGTATAGTATAGTTTAGCAAGGAGATTGGAAAGGGAAGTGAGTGTGAGGAAGACTGACGTAAGGATGAGGAGGAGGGAAAGAAGTAGGTGAGAGGGTTGACCATAGCATTGGCACGTACAGTGTACTACAGCAAGGGGTGGGAAAGAGAAGTGTGGGCGAGGAGCAGTGGTGCGAGAGTTAGGAGGAGGGAAAGGAGGAAAGGGGCCGATATAGAAAGAAAGAATATGGAGAAAGAACTCGATCTGCGTTCGCCAGGTGGAGGCGCTTGCTTGCCAGCTCCACTGTTTACTCAGATTTCACAGGCGTGTAACCGGCTTTAATTATTTTATTACCGGCTTTGTATTACGGTTATAGTCTCGCATAAGCCTTGTTAATTTTTCTTCACAATTACGTTAACTTATCAGCACTTTTCATAACTCTAAGCTAGCCGCTTTATTCAATCTGCGTTGCAGTTCGCCACCTGGGAATTGAACCAGTTGATAACGAGGGCCGTGAATTTTTTTCACGTCACGGTGAAGGAAAATGACGCTTCTGGACTGACAGCTTCTTTCTGTATCTGCGTTAGAGCAGTATATCTATATCTCATGGACTGTAATACATGAAAAACGAGTCGTCTCTGTTTTGTCGACAGCGGTCCAAAAGCGGTCGCCCACTCGACATTCTTTCCTCTGTGTTGGTCCCATGTTCGTTACCCACCTTGGCCACAATTTGCAATATCCGAGCTTTTCTGTTACAGTCATGTAAACAGTTAGGCGTCCGGCAAAAGAAAATGTATTGGAGCACTAATCATTAACCGTCGGTAAAATCGAAGTCTGTGATTGCCTAGCTGAACTATTTCATGAGCCTGGAAGTTGGGCCTCCTACTCCGCTACTAATCATGCGCAGTTGTGCCACCATTTTGCGTCATTGTGTAACCTTTCCTGCACTCATCACTATAAGTAATATAATCTTTTCGCACACAAAAATCTAATCACAGCCCGCACTCGACAACTGGCGGGAGTGACGAATTCCGCAGACACTGTCATCTGCATTCACGGACACGCTAACGGCTACCGAATCCCAACAATGTCTTTATTGCCTCCAGAAGAAGCCAGTACATGTGCGGAACCTTGTGGTGACTCTCCAATAGTTAAATATAGTTAAACACCCTTTACTTTCTTAATATGCCACATATACGCCGTGCGCGTGGAGCTGAAGGTGTGAATATGAGCACAGGTGAACGGAGTATTATATTACGCGATTTTGCTGCGCAAGTGGAGAGCAACCTGCTTTCGTGCTGTGCTGTCACTGTATATGCGTCGGAAGAGTTAAGGGAAAGATTTTTCAATCAATAATTACTATGCCTACGGGCAGATTTCGAAAATAAAAAAAAAACTTGCAGAGGAACTTTTTGAGCTTAAAATACTGAGAAGCCGGACGGTGGCGTGTGTACGCCCGCGGGTCGGTGGGAGCTCAGCTTTGTGTATGAAAGCGAGTGTTTGTGAGCCAGTTGTTACGTATGCATAATTAAAAACTGCGTAAAGTAGACACGGAGAAGAATGCACACAGGGCTAGCGCCGATTCACAGCGCTAGTCCTGCGTGAATTCTGGTCCGTGTCCACTTCGCACTGTTTTTAACTATGGATGTTTATGTCTGACATTTGGCTGTTTAATATAACGACAGTAGACCGCTTGTGTTGAGAGGTGCCTCATAGTGGCTATTGGATGGCGCATCGATGCATTCAAAGTGCGTTATACATGCTCAAAAACGGAGGAAAATGTGCGCTCATACAGGTATATATATATATATATATATATATATATATATATATATATATATATATATATATATATATATATATATATATATATATATATATATATATTTCGGTGACACTGTGCTATCGGCCTCTCTACTCCACTACATTTCAATCTTTCTTATTGATGATGTTAGTCTCCTTTCCCCAAGAAACGTCTTGTTCCGTCAACCTTTTTCACCTTGTTCTTGGAACTTTATTTGTGCGTTGGTCAACGCGTGCTATTGTCCTGAGGGGCGACGCTCTAGCGATTTCCGGAGATCTCTGGACGTCGTCTTGATTACTTATTTATCTACTCCTCCGGGCATTGTTCTCGTTCGCAGTACCTCTTTTTAGCTTGTATACAGTGGCTTTTCGCTTGCACTCCTTTTGACGTCGTGTAGACACGGCATGGATACGCGAAACAACACTGTTTACTTGGCATCAGCGAAAACACACATTTGGTGGCGGAATGCGAACAGCAAACAGGACGACCGTTGGCACGAAAAAAAGCTCGGCGTCTTCTGGCAATCCGGCCGCCGGCACGACTACACGCCCTGCAGAAAGCGGACGCGTATGTGCTGCGTCATTTCATTTGGTTTCCATCGAAAATCTGGTTGACTTCTCGGCGCTGCGACAACCGGCATCTTTCTTTTTTCATTCTGTGTTTCCTGCTCATTTGCCGAAACTTCGCTTCCCTTTTTCTGATTTTGTAACATTGTTATAGTGACTCGCCACTTTCTTATAATATTATGACAGTCTCTCAAATGATCATGCTTCTTTTCTAGCTGTTTTTCCATAGATTTTGCGATGCGTACTTGAAGCCAAAGATCGTTTTATTCACATTTAATATACGGGGTGTTTCAAGAAATGTGTCCAACATTCTCAAAAAATCAGGAAAATGCGATATTTGCTCGGGGCTTTCAGAATTGCTTTTTTCTGTAGTGGCAGGAATCTTAAGGTAGTTAAGGATATCATTTAGGACAGTAATTAAGAAAGCTACATTAATTAACTTTTCAATTAGTGGAGTTAGGTGATTGTGTCAAATGGGAGAATTGAAGTTCTTCATGCGAGGAGCCCCTCCGAGCTTTGAGATTTCGAAAAAGCGTCCTCTAGTAATTGTTGTGGCGCAATGAAATTCAAAGAAATGCAACGGCTTTCAACAGCAAAAGCCATCGAATTCGGTTGAATTTCATTACTTCGTAATTATTACTAGAGGTCGCTTTTCCGAAATCTAATTGTTGGGATGGGTTTCTGGCACGAAGAACTTCAATTCCCCAATTTGACACAATCACCTAACTTCACTAATTAAAAGTTAATTAATTTAGCTTTTTTAATTACTGTCTCAAGTCATATCTCTAACCATCCTAAGATGCCTAGCGCTACAGAAAAAGTCATTCACTCATTTTGGACGTCTCAGAAGAATATGGCAGTTGCGTTCTTCCATGATTATCTTTAGGTTTCGCCACTGAATTTGGTTGAATTTTATTACTTCATAATTATTACTAGATGCCACTTTTTCGAAATCTCAAAGTTGGGTTGGGTTTCTGGCATGAAGACCTTCAATTCTCCCATTTGACACAGCCACCTAACTCCACTAAAAAAAAGTTAATTAATTCACCTTTTTTAATTACAGTCCCAAATAATTTCTTTAACCACATTAAAATCCCTGCCACTACAGAAAAACCAATTCCGAAGGCAGCAATTAAATATCGCATTTTCCTGATTTTTTTAGAAGGTTGGACACATTTCTTGAAACACCCTGTATAAACGTATGGGCTTGAAGAGGCAGTCCGGGATTTAACAACTTGGCAAGAAAACGCGTTTTCCACTATGAAGTATTGATGGAAGGCCACAGGAAAGGTGAAAGAAATTATGAAAAATAAAAATGCATATTAGAGAAGCAAAAACAACGCATTAAGTGCCAGGCATACCATGCGTAGAACCAAGCAACGGTGGAGGCAGGATTAGTGAGTGAAGGGGCACTCAACTCCGCCGAGATTTACGACGAAGCTTGGCGGCCATCTATTACACGTAGACAAATTGCGGAAGAGCTCTTTCAAGACGGCGACTCACAAACGCGCGAGGAAGACCCGGTTAAAGGTGTGCAGCGTTCCGGGATTCGTCCGTTGTGGACGAGTGCCTAGGCTTACATACGTAATCTTGTTCGTCACCGTCAGAGCGAAAACACACAAAAGAAAAAAAAGAACACGAAAAGAAAGGGAGAGTCTTCGCATAACTTGCAAAGAAGGATAACAGAATAACATTTTCCTGGAAGCATGCGCGCTGGCATTGTTGGGCATTTTAGCGGCTGACGCATTCATCCATTTTATTGTCTGTGTGCAGCAAGAAATTGAATAGGAGCCACTTTTTTTTGAAGTCATCCATCACATTCAATGACCCCTCAGAAAAGTTCTACTGAGTACAAGAAAGATTCAGTAAAAACAGAACATAATTACGATAACATTAGGCTTCTGTAGGCGTTGCCTGCTTTATAACAGCTCTGCTATTTGGTGATCCCTTCGTACTTATCACAGCCCATCATTGTTTTTTCTGTATTTAGAACGGTCAACGTGGCGACCTCTCGGCGACTTCTTTTTTTTTTTAGTTTTCATCATCTATTGCATACACAGGAGGAAAACAAGAGCAACCAAAATCCTCAAAACTCAGGGCTAGCTTTTGTCTGCCGTCTAGATAGAACACTGTTTTGTTTTCTCGATGCAAGTTTTAACAGGAAAGTGTCTTATGCCGGGGTACACGAAGAATTGACGCGCGTCATTTCCGTCATGGAACTCGCGTCAATAAGTAGAAATTTGGACAAATAAACTTTGGTTGAATTACCAGACTAGGGAATCGAACAGCCGTCTCTCAGGATTTCGAGCACAGAAGCCGAAAGCGCTGCCCACTAGGCCACAAATGTGAGCAGGTTTAATGGATCGAAGGCGTTTTATATGTTTCCCTCTCTTGACAGGGATAGTGGAGCCATCTAAGAGCGGCGCGCGAAGCATTGCGCTGAACTGCTGCGGAGGCGTCTCGCCGCAGTCATGACTACGTTGCTGACAGCGTTGGACCGCCGAGGCACACGTCAGCGGGAAATACGACGCCTTCACGTGTTTGAGGCGAACACCACGAACTGTCCCACAAATTCGTGAAGCTGAGCGCATCACAACGTGCCGGGCTCTCGTTGACACTACGAAGCTGGACCAAAGATATGGCAGCGGCAGTCAGCATGAGTGCATCCACGTCGGAGGCTTCCATGACGCCCTAAGATCCATAAACAATGTGCAAATCGTTTTCATTAACGTGCAAGAGACCTGCAACTACACCTCTCTGGAGACACTTCTCACTTTCGTATTATGAAAGATTCATGTGAAGAAGGGATCAACGAGAATGATTATATACATTTACGAATTGTGCATTTGAATGATTCACTTTAATTCAACAGTTTCAAAAAATGCAACAAATATGGTGGATTTTACCACTCCGAAGAGCGGCCAACAGAGCACTTTCGGACGCCTACTCCTGTAATGTACCCGAATACTATTAAACCGCTCTTTAGCGCGTGTTTGACGGGAGACCCCGTATAGGGTCTTCCCACAAACACACACACCGCACAATCCCAGCTTGTCATTGAAAGAGCGATTGCCAGTCACACTTGAACCGTCAGAGAAAGGATGGTATTCAGAACTGTCGCGAACAGTTATTGAGTCTCTCTATTAAACACTGTGTGTACTCTAGTAACTTGCTATGACCTTTGCTGAGGAAGTTTCCAATCGCAGTAACCAATCAACCAGTGCGCAGTTCTTTAGCGCGGGCGTCGTCAGTGCGCATGCAATCTTGCGAGCTTAAGCCTAAAGCTTACGGACTTAAGCACAACGTTCTTAGGGAGACGTGCTCCGCACACCTCCTTCCGGTGTGCTGCGTCGATGTTCGCTATTACGTTTCCATCCATCACGAAGGAATGTACTTGCTCAGAAATGGCTTAACGGTTTCTACTCTATCGAAAATATCTGTGAAGGCCGCAGGGGTGGTTGAGCCGAAGAAGAACTGGAAAATAGGACGTGTTAGCCTAGTCGCGAAGTGGAAGCGTGTATTTGCCATTTGCTTTGAGAGGCACAACGAAGACATTCCATGAAAGCCCGCGACGGATGTGAACATGTTTGTTTATATTCAACATCAACAGGATATCCTCAGGAGAACAAAAAGTAAAATATATTGTCAAAATCAAACACAGAAGACCACACCGGACGATTCTTTCATTTCCTGCTGAGGGCGAAGCGCGCTCTGTTTTCTTCGCGATTTTTTTTCAGTCACATACTTTATCCCTATGTAAGCAGGTAAGGAGATTTTTTCACCTCGGATACAGCTGTTGCTGCTTTCTGTTCATTTGAAGCTTCTCGATATGTTTTATTCTTTTCGGCGCGTTCTGATAAGCGAGCATTATACGACGTGACAGATCAGTGCCTTGAAACCGTGCGCACCGAGCCCACGATACGCACTACACGCTTTGTCAGTATAAAATACATTCTCTTCCACCATAAATATACCTACGGTTGAATTAAGCTATTAAGGTACTAAGGAATTATATATGTTTAGGTAAATTGACACTTCCTTGGCGAAACGATCGATAGATATTGCCAAGAGGAAGAGCGAGAACAGGAGAATAGTATATGTCAATGTAAGGAATTGCAAAGGCGATTTGGAAAGCTTGTGAAAAATGCTGGGCTGCATTTTTCCCCCTTCTGCGGTTGGGGGCAACCAAGCGAAATGGCGTTTTACTGCTTTCATGTCTGGCTTTATTTTATTTTTTTTTTACATACGGGATGCTTTGGAAATCTGAGCTTGTGTACGGGTTGCACGTGGCTCGCATGCCAGGGAGTTACCTAGCGGTGTAAGCAGCTTTATGTCGAGGGTAGAACGATGAAGAACCCTTGAGCTCGAGTGTCGGTGTACGGCGTCGTTTCATGGAAATAATGAGGATGCGAACTTCTCTAGTTTCTCACCATCATCATAGTGATCATCATGGCTTTCTTATGTCGCAAACTCTGTATCGATAAAGAGATGCCGGTGCCTCTCTTAAATTATTAAGGCGAAAGTCCTACATGCCCTATCAAAGGCGAAAATTGACCGGTGTCCCGCGTCGGCGGCGTCAACACGAGTGACGCAAAAAATCGTCATCACGTGAGGACGTCACCATACGACGTCGTCATCATGACGTCATAGATCGCCAAAATTTGTGACGTCATCAGTAAGTTCCCTAACGTGACGTCACATTGTGACGTCATCACGTGACATCATTGCTCGGTCAAAGGTGGGCCAATCTCGGGGGCGGTGCAAAACAAGGTGAGTTGCAGAAAGTTTACAATGCCTCGGATCCTGGAGGCATTGCAAAACCACGTTAGTTGCAGGAAGCTTCCGAAGGTGGGCGCTGGAGGTTCAGTACATTTAGAGTTCCTGTATATGCTACCTGTGTAACTCTAAGTACATCGACTTCGAAGAAAAGGAGATGGATAAGGACCCTGTGACACTTTCTCCTCTCCCGTGTTTCCTTCAACACTAATTTTTCATTGTAACCTTCCCTGTATAATAGATTGCGCTCGACGGATGCCCGTGCATAAAAAAGCTTGCTAAGGTTTTCACGCCGCTGTTGTTCACTACCGGGATACACAGCTCTTTTTTCTCTTTTTTGTTTTGTTTACTTTTCAGATTGCTTCAAGGAATCACCGAAGACAATTCTAACGCCGCGCGAGATGCGCTGAATTTATGTATTCCACTTGGCGGAAATGCAACTACAAACAATCTGGAGCAAACTGTCCAAATTGTACATCAGACTCATGAATCATGACCACGAATGACCGTTACTCGAACCCACGCCTTCGTGCTTCGCTGTGCAATGCCATCTGCTGTGCTATCATACACGTGTGCATTGGAAATCAGAAAACATCCAAAGGAATTCTGACAGGCCGAAATTTAGGATAACCGTAAGGAAACTAAGAGATTTGTGGGAGGGAGGAAACAACTTATATTTCAGGGCATTAAAAGAAATACCGCATAATGTTATTTTTACAGCAACGTGACTCATGTAATTTGCTGTTGGAAGGGGTAACCTCGAACTGTCTATGTGTATTTATTTTTATTTCCTTGACTTGGCTATCAAACTATGATGAATAAAATATTGTAAACGTAAAATGCACTATTCGAAAATTTGCAGGGTCGCTACAGGTACAGCATTCCAGTGTAGCATAAACTTCGTTATTTCTATAGAACAATAGACAAGTACTGAAACTACGTAAACGGCTGGAGCCGACTGTCTCTATAAAAGGGTAGACTATTACCAACTAGTCCATTGCGCCTCCTTCCTAGTAAATTTTATGATTTTGACGCCTATGAATACCTTAAAATGATACTGCTTTTTTAGGACCCTGAAAATGTCGCTCTTCTTCAACTTAATATTCACCTTATGAGGTTTTTAAATGTCTCATGTTAATATTTTATCATCGCTATGCACAGTTATTTTGGAACACATGTAATAAATGATAGGTGACAGTGGAAGCGAAATGTCGAAGCGTATTGCAACATTTGTAGCGTATTACAATTTCTGCATTCTTGAAGGGGGCGCGTTTTAGAACCACAAGAAATGGTGTTTACAACAGAAGCATACTCACGCGTATGTGATAATCTACTTTCTTCGCTCGAAATACTAATGCAAACACGATTCCACTGAAGCCGCTCTCTGCGATAGTTTGAGGCCACGCTAGCTGTATGGAAGGTTCACCACTCTTTATGTATGTTCGTGCTCGTATATATTGTTACGTTTGGCTGAGTTGGGCTCCAAGCCGGGAGAAGAAGACGCCGCGAGAAGGAAGAACGTACTTTTTAATCCGGCATGCTTGCCGAAAAAAAGGTGTACAAAAAGAAGCGCCAACGGCGTGATCCACAGTCCTTTATAAAGGAACGCCGTGATCAAAGGGCGAGGGAAAACATATCAACGCACATGCGCGATAACAGATTATCGTCCGGAACAGATGAGCCAGACTTGGGCGCCGGCTGATAACCGGTGAGCGGTGCGCAAACACAACAATATACACATGCAAAAATTGAAAAATATCATGGGGAAGGGGATGTTGAACCCTCCCCTGGCTACACCAGTGAATATTATACTAATGCATGGTTGGCACACCGGAATTTGATAACATTCACGGGTGTAGCCAGGGGAGGGTTCAACACCTCCCTTCCCCATGATATTTTTTCAATTTTTGCATGTGTATATTGTTGCGTTTGCGCACCGCTCACCGCTTATCAGCCGGCGCCCAAGTCTGGCTCATCTGTTCCGGACGATAATCTGTTATCGCGCATGTGCGTTGATATGTTTTCGCTCGCCCTTTGATCACGGCGTTCCTTTATAAAGGACTGTGGATCACGCCGTTGGCGCTTCTTTTTGTACACCTTTCTTTCGGCAAGCATGCCGGATTAAAAAGTACGTTCTTCCTTCTCGCGGCGTCTTCTTCTCCCGGCTTGGAGCCCAACTCAGCCAAACGTAACAATATATACGAGCACGAACATACATAAAGAGTGGTGAACCTTCCATACAGCTAGCGTGGCCTCAAACTATCGCAGAGAGCGGCTTCAGTGGAATCGTGTTTGGGATTATTTAGTAACCCTTTTTTTCACACATCGGTCCAACTAGTGCACCGTTTAGCACCATGCAGACCCTTAAATTTGTGTTCATAAGCTGGCGAAAGTAATTCCGGTGCAAGACCCTCATCTGCTGAAACGGGAGTGGCAGCCAGGCTTTCAGGAATCTTATTCCGCGTTGGATAAAGTCGAGAGCCAGGAGGGCCGGAATAATAGGTACTCCGCGATATCCTATTACGCACACACGGCTAAAACCGCGTTTCGCATTGCGATGTAGCAGGTGGGCAAGATAATAAGGGCCCCTATTATTCTGAGACGTCCGAAGAAACACCGCGCTATTTTCTTACGACGAAGGTATATGAATACAGAAGTGTGCACCTTTTTTTACACACACAGAGACGGCATTTGTAGTACCTGCACTTGAAAGCGTGGAGCGTGTTGGCACGCTCGCACTTAAGTCCGGATAACTACTATAGCGCCGAGAGGGTGCTCACATCTGGCGACCTCGATAGGCAGCGTGCAAGCGCTCTCTTTCTCTCTCTTTCGGCACAAATGTTTTTATCTGTTTATGAACGTGCAAATGCACTTAGCAGGCGCTGACAATGGCACTGATGGTCGCGACATCGGTCAAGCATGGCAACATACCGCGCTGACTGGGGGGCGTCCGGCAGAAGAACCTCTGTGGGTGTATAAAGGATAACAAGCTAGATTTGCAAGCAATCATAGATGTATGAGCGATACTGTGGCGCTGTTAACCTGATGAGCTACTGTGGAATGCTGTCACATGTATTAGAAACGAAGTTAGTCAATACCATTAGGTGGGCGAGTTGATCGAGCATTATTGTAGTACTTGTAAATGCGATGAAAATGAGTAATTTGTGATGCAATGGGGGTGTTTCATCTGCATTTGACAAATTCTCACGTCACCATACTGCTCATAAACCTGCGGCTGATTGCGAAGTATCGCTTGTGTTTATTTTGCATCCGCAAGATGTCACTTTTAGCGGACGGAACGTTCCTCATCGTAGCGGCTAGCCCTTAACTTGATATGCGCTTTCTCCGTGGTTCAATAATAATGTACACGCTTGTTAAAAGCTCCATTTAAACGTCTATGATTCTCAACGAACTCGCCCTACTTATACGCTGATCGTTTATAATTGCAGAGAAAATCGAGGTCGAAGTTTCCTTTTTAAATTTCGCGCCGAAATCTTCGTGCATGACGTCACAGATTTCAAAGTGTATTTTTCGTATTTTGGCGACATTGGCTCAACAAAATTTCTTGAAACTTGGTATGTTAAGTCTATAGCCCCCTCAGAGGACAATGTTCTTCATTTTTACTGATTAAACTACGTAGGGCCTAGTAGACGCCTTCAAAATCTACGACGTCACGGCGTTTGGTGCGGGAATTTCAAGCTGGCGTCGCCACCCGCATTTACTTTTTGCGCTTTTTCTCGCTAACTAAGCATCTTCTCGCGGCAAACGTGGTGATTTTGTAATTGTGAAAGTGTAATTTACCAATATCCTAAATATAGTTTTCTCTTTAGTCTCCCCTTAAGCTCTTCGTTCCGCCTGTTTGCGCCACCAGAAAACTATCATCATCATGAACGGCCTCTGCCTTATGGCTGCGCCTAGGGCGGGCAACGCAATAACTGGGCCAGTGCGCGCTCTCTTCGTCCTCTTCTTCATCTTAGGGTTGACTATAAATAAGGACAGATCTTGGCGACGTACATTCGAAATGGGGATAGAGTACAGATGTCTGTATCGCCTAGTAGAGATAGAGTAAGAGGAAGGCCGGGAGGTTAACCAGATATATTAGCATCCGGTTTGCTACCCAGCACTGGTGTGGGGAAATAAGAACCAGGAACGCCCTTCCTGTGTGTGTTCTTTTTTATCCTGTATGTGTGTATGTGCGTTTTTTATCTCCTTTTTTTCTCTATCTCTCTACACCCTCTTTCTTGTATCACCTAGTAGTTTGGCGTATGATAAGGCCTGTCGCCAGCGCACCCATTGAGGTTGACACTGTGGATGTGTAATGTAGGTGTTTATTCAATGCGTGTGCCTTCTGAAGAAAACAAAAACACAAAACAGATAAACGCGAGAGAAAGGAGAGAAAGAAACAGACAGGAACAGAGAAAGAGGACTTACTAATTAAGACCACACTAATTAAGGCATTGCTAATTAAGGTCTGTCTAGCTAAAACCTTCCTAGTAATCTCGGTCGGCCACAAGCTCCGCTGTTAGTCCAGCCTTGCACCACTACTGGAAGCTGCCCACATTTTTTGTCGTTCCATCGCTCCTTGCGTATACCTTAAGTACTCATCGAATCTATTCAACCTCGAAGTTTGTTTCATATAAGCTAGCACAGGTGAAATGTAATTACTGCAGGCTTTTCTTTTTTGCTTTAGTGGTATAAGCTGTCGGCCATGATCTCGTAATCCCTGCCAGAATGCGCTCCAATGCATACATTTTTATTCCTGTGTAAGTCCCTTCTCATTATAACGGTGCCCTGTTCCTAAGTGACCTTGATAAGCATATTTCTGCACATATTCTACAGGCCAGCCACCGATCGTAAATTCTTGTTCTCTTGCCAGGCAATGGAATCACGCCTCTATTTTTCGCATATTTATTTTCAACCCTACAGTCTTAGCCTTTGTCGATTAAGGTCCCGAATCGTTTAATTCATGTAATGTCTGGTATTACTACATAAGATAAGGTCATCTGCAGACAGTGCTACCCTGACATATTCGCCGTTGAACCTCATCACAATCATTTCCAGTCTAATATCTTGAACACTTTTTAAGCCTCTGGCTAATAGCCTGACTCCTTTCTGTATCCTCATTTCCCAACTTTCCTTGCGTAGAAGTAAGTGTGGACTGCTTATGAATATTTTCTGATATCTTAACACATACTTTCTGTTCTCCTTGACAACGCAATTTGTTAAGTATCAGCTCCGGTTGCAAACTTATTCAAAGTAAGCTAACTGTCAACACCTCTACTGACTGCATTTGCCACCTAGGTAGTCAAATTAGTGACAAGGAGTTACTATCTTAAAGTTCACCTTTCTCAGGGCGGGAAATACCGTAGGCTTACTAGCCGTCACCACAACTGGTATGCTCCACTGGTCTTTTCTACCAAGTTGTCTTCTCTGTACTCGCAGAAGAGACTATACGACACACACAAGAGAATCCAGCAGGAGTTTCCCCGAGCAAGGCACGCAAAAGAAAAAGCTACGAAAAGCGGACAAGCTGCAAACAGAAGCATCAACACGGGCCAAAGAGGCTCCGCTCTTGGCAGTATATGAGCGGGCAGCCGTTTTCGTAGGTAGCAGAGGTGCAGTTCTGTATGCAAAGCACTCTGGTTTGTGACATGCTTTCGCTCCAGAGCTCCCGAAACGGAAGCATGTCGCTCTGGGAGCCACCAGAAGAGGTCGCACGTAATAGACGATAGGAAAAGATGGAAGGGCAAGCACCGCTGAACGCGTCCTGTTGGTCCGGGAAGCTTTCGCAATCGCGCAGCTAGGAGTCTGGCTGCGCGAAATTGGATCTCAGGCCACGGCCCATCCTCTGAGTGCAGAGCATGCAGTTCTCTGAACGTTTTGTGTATACCCCACTTTTCTGCGCAGCCTTTTCGCATTTCATCACGCATACTCTCGACGATAGAGTCGTTTCGCGCAGGATGGCATACGCATACCAAGTTGGTACTAATGCGTATTCGAGTGTTTTTAAACTATACTTTAGAAAAATTGAGTCCGCCAGGATCCCAACGACGTATCAAAATAAACTATACTGTATCTCCAATTCGTGATATTCCTGTCGTGCCTGATGTTGCTTTATTGCTGCGATAGCTCTCATAAGCGCTGACATATTGATGTTAGCAGCCCGTTATCATCGACAGAGTTGCGGAGTGCTTTGGCAGAGCTTTAAATAAAGCATGGCCCGCGCAACTTCCAACGCAGGGCTCACAGACTCTTGGAATTTACGCGCGCGCACACACGCACACACACACACACACACACACACACACACACTTCATTTGAGCCATTCAGGCAAACAGAACGTATTGAACTGTCGAAATCGTGTTCGACAATTACTCGACCGGTGCAGTATATTGATTATATGTCCATGGATGCCTCCCTTCTAAACGTATATATAGACATGGTTGACTTTGGTAGTGATACGAAATAACGCTTTTGGGATCTTTCTAAATGTCTCTCATCTACTCAGCTGATGAGGGAAAAGACAAAGCGCCACATCAACTGCCGCGGAACTTGTTGCAATTCAGGAGGCAATACGATTCATTTCCGCAGAGCCCGCTCGTAGAAGGACGATATTCTGCGATGCCAAATGTCCTCTTCTAACCATCGATTGCATTATGAGACAAGGGCCATGTCATACTTTATCGATAGAAATTGCAGAGCTTCTTGGCATTGATACGAAAAATGAACATCATGTAGCATTCCAGTGGATACCTGCTCACTGTGGTGTAATGGGGAAGGAAGAGGCTGACGATGAAGCTAAAACAGCTTTAAATAATGCCCTGGAAGTGCGCATTGCGTTTCCGCGAACAGACACTAACGCCTTACTTCGACGTCTAATGCGCAGCTCCACCTTAGTGCACTGGAACAAACCAAAACGCAGGCACGAGGGGCTTTATAAATGTGACCCAGAAATGAAGTTCCGTATGCCTCACAAGCTAAAGCAAGACACCACATGCATTACACCGCATTCGTCTTGGTGTGGCATTCACAAGACGTTATGACCACTTGATCTGCTGCAATGAAGAGGTCCGGATTGTGGTCATTGTCAGTTGCCTGAAACACTTGAACATATATTTTGCGCCTGTCCAGCGTACGCACAAGAACGTCAGAAACTGATCTCCTCGATTGGGCAACATCATAGTAGACCATTAATCGATGAGGTTGTGTAAGGTCCTTGGCCTGGCGTCAGCAACACAAATGTTGTTATAGAAGCAGTCGTAGCCTTCTTACAAGCCACTGGACCGGATGCACATCTTTAGATTTGCCCCAGCGTAACTGAACTATATTCTCATCTCCCTGCCTTACTATCGTCGTTCATCACTCTTTCGCTCCTCCGTCCCCCCTCCCCAGTGTAGAGTAGCATGGCAGAGCAAAATGTTGCTCAGGACGACCTCTCCGCATTTCTGTAAATAAATTTTCCCTCTCTCCCAAAATAATCGGCAGATGTCATGACCTGCGGGAAAAAAGAAGCCCGGTATTTGTTGCAATAATTGCAACCGGTGCGGCTTTCAACAAAGACCACGGTTTTCGTGGGGAAGCATCCTGCTATAGTATATCTCACAAGCTGGTTGCAGCACGGCGAAAGCTGGCCAGATTTCAACCAATCAGAGAGGCGAGCTCCCCAGCTCTGATTTAATTAAAGATAACCAGACGTACCACGGGTTCTGTACCCTCAAAAATTTTCAAATGTTTGCCCCATAAAGTATGAAGTGCCGCATCTCGAATATGGAAACCCTATGCTCTAAACATTTGACCAGACCACCGTACGTCTCGAATAATCGGGCGTCCGGTACCCAAACGCTACAAGAAAACCGTATTTATACGGCTTTCTGGTCAAGAATAAATGATTTCTGCTTAAAATTACATATATATTTAATTCTATCCTCGAGCAGCACTCCTACATATTTAACGTGAAATTGCCTTTGTTTGTTGCTGTACTAATAAATCGAGATAATTACGTCTCAAGAAGTAACGAGTTCAATTATTCGTAAAGACAGTGCAGCCCTAGTTTCGTTTGCACTTAGTTTAGTCCTGTTCATTTTAATTCATTACCATTTTTTTGTACCAGAATGGCACTGATCTCCAAAGTCTATTTTCACGCAGCTATAGCTTATTTGAAAACAAATATACATGAATTGGCGCTTTCCCTATGGGGGCAGAAGCGAAGCGGCGAGCATAACTCTCCGCACGTGGAGGGTTGATGAAGTGCGCGCAATATTTCCGTCGCGCTGAAAGGGAACGGAGTCACGTATTGATCCGAGGGCAGAGCTGGTGGCAATACGGTGCTGGCGGCGCAAAAGCGTTGATTATTGCAAAATGTGATAGTTGAGCGCCCCTTTGAAACAATGCAGGCTGACTGACGAGCGGAGTGCGCGAAACGCGTGGCGTACGTACCATGCTGCGAACTGCCAGATTACGGTTCGCTTGCCCCCTTACTGCAAGACATCTCGAGGGCTTTCGCAATACAGAAACGCGTCCGTGAAATTCCGTCTAGTGCAAGCTACATGGCGTAATCGATACGCGTATGTTCTGACTTCCGTGGCTGTTGATTGAATTATACCCCCGCGCGGTTCGTTTTTAACGCGGGCGCTTATTAGAAGCATTCAATAAAGAATTACCAATTCAGGAGCCGTTCGATTTCATTCAGTCATTGAAATACGGGACGTACAAGTTTTGCTATCCTGCGTAAAATTGTTAATTGAATAAACGGAGTTTCGAAGGTGGCGCGAGATAGCTACGTTTTGGGCAACGTAGTACTCACGATGTATATGCACTGCCTGTAAGACTGCGTGCTTGAAATACCGAATGCCTGAAGTTATGTAAAGGATGTGCTGCGTTGGCCCGTAATAACATCGTTTCCTTATTCTACGTGGTCTTTTAGGTTGTACACCTCTGACAACGGGGCAAGAATGAGGTGTTCAAATGCGTGCAGCGGTTTTTAAATTAATTTATACGCCACTCCTGCCGCTTGCATTCAAATTAGATTAACGTTTCGCTGCCCATTCGGTGCTGCTGAAGAGAACGTGAAATAATGCGTCACTCGCTAGGACGTGTTCCACGCGATAGCCTCTATAGATTCCAAGGCATATTGAGTTGACACCAGGATAGGTGGGAATTTTTTTTTATGAAGTCCCCCGGAAAGTATGGAAGAAATGCGCGGTGCTAAGTGGATTAGTCATTTCGCTTTTTCCTTGGTAGTCAATCAAGTACCAATGCAAGTCTCACTGAGACATTTATTCCGCCATAATTACCGCCACTAGACCACATCTCTTTCAACGGAACCGTATACTTAAAATCTAAAGAAAAGCTAGCAATCAATACTTTCTCATAATAGACGATTAGTCGGAGCTAATCTGTGAGAGTTTGCTAACTGGTAGCTAAGGCACGAACACAGCTTGAACAATATCGATAGTCAGGCTAGCGAGATCTATTGGCCCATACTTCAAAAAGGCTTTGCGATTAGGAATTAGTGTTGTACTTCGAGGAAAAAAGAATATTTATTTATTTATTTATTTATTTATTTATTTATTTATTTATTTATTTATTTATTTATTTATACTTACGACAGATGTATAGCACAGGCATTCACGGCATAAACAGAAGAACTGGCAGTGGATTTCAAGAAATGCTAACGAGTAATTCGCAATTTTAGGCGATAAACACTGTGTATCAATAGTGGTAACTGGTCATATACTGCTTAGCTAAAAGAACGAAATGGATCCAAGGGTCCGCGTTTTCTTAGACGAAAAACAAAAAGAAATTGTATGAAGCCAAGAGCTAACGATGCAAAGGAAAGCATGGGGACAACGTAGCCTTCTATTCAAGTATAATAATTAACAGAAAAAAAAGAATAATGGACTTGGAAATAGCTCGGCGCCGATGGGGACAGAACCCACAGCCCTCGCATGGTCTGTGCGATGCTTTATAAATTTCGTCGAACACGTTTTCTGTTTTAGCCAGCGCCACTCGTAGCCATGACGGCTAGCCTGCAACATTCTTTTTGCCAAATGGCGTCACGTGGCAGCGGCTCTTTTACGAGCTGACAGCTGGCAAATGAATCCTCGCATGCTACCTGGAGGTATGAAATTTGTCGGGTTCGACGGCTTTGGGTTTGATGGCTTTAGGTAGTAATATAATAAAGAGCGCGAACAAAGTTTAAGGTGACTACTGATCTGATAACTGGCATAAACACTCTGAGTTCCCAGGAAACTCGGTTAGGAGGACCTGCCCTTGTCACTGAAACGGCGCGCAGTGCTATTCTTCGGAATATTAAAGTACGGGTCAATGGCGAAGCGAAGGCGCTTGAAGTGAACGTAGCGCATGCATGATCTCCATGCAGGCCATGCATGCATTCCACATGCGCGCGCACACACACACACACACACACACACACACACACACACACACACACACACACACACACACACACACACACACACACACACACACACACACACACACACACACACACACACACACACACACACACACACACACACACACACACACACACACTTGCAATTTTGTCCGCGTCTGTGTAGGGGCAGCGAGTGCCAACGCCTCAATATCTGCTGACAGCTGCTGCGACAGGCAATGTGAATCCTACAGAATAACGAGAAGGAGAAATGATATTTCCGATATCCTGCCCCACGAAGAATAGAATGGCCTGATAGCTTAAGGGAGTTTTTTTTTCTGGCTTATTTTTCGACTAGCACCGATGACACATATATAGGCATCTAGCCCTCGCTGCGAGATGACATGAGTTGCCTTTGCGTCTCAATACCTAGCATACAAACAATACCGTAGAGCTCTGCCTTCAAGTGGATAGAGAGGAGCTCTTTTTTTTTCGTTTCTCAAAGCCTACGTCCCCTGGTTTCACTTCTAGCGCAGAGGCTGCGCAGCGAACGTCAGTTGACTGTCTTTCAAGCAAAAGTCTCCCCTCTGTCCCCTTTGTTATTGTTTTTCCGCTTTTATATATGTTTCGTCGAAGTTAGCTTTTCCCATGAAATGCTGTACTATTATTTGATTACGTATTTACGGTTCGCCTTTTCACGTCGAACAAAAAATGCATACATGGTTGACGATAGAAGCCCCCCGCGTAGATATAGTTCAACTCACCCAGCTATCTTTTTGGAAATGTCAGACGTTCCCGTGTGACATTCGCTCTCACTTTTACAGCCCCCGGAGGCTTTCGCTCGTATCTTGGGTTCTACAACTTCAAATTGTCCTCCCAAAGGACGCGTTTCAATGGAAGCCGATGCTTCGTGACGCAACAATGCATTCATTGTATAGTTAGGAGTGTGCATTGTATAGTTAGGCGTTCGGCGTGCGCAGTTCCAACCGAAAGTATACGTCCAATTTCTTTCTCCGGATTCTAGTTTATTCGCAGAAGTTCAGTGAAAGTAATCTTAATAGTGAGCTGCGTGGGTATCGGTGAGCCTACAGACAGCGCGATACGCCCGTTGCGAGGCCTAAGGGTCTCAGCGTCATGCTTCAGCGGTTTCGCCTAAGTAAAATATTTACATTTAGTGGATGGTTTGCAGACTTTTGGCGTCGAAACACTTCGATAGAGGTGCTGACACCACAGGGAGACCGAGAGGCGCGGGAAGCGGGTAGATAGAAAGAAGAATTGTTTGACACTTATCCATGCTAACGTAATTGGCTTCCTTTCCTCAATCTCTTCCTTCCTCCCGAGAGAGTCGGCAAGCGTTGTGCCCCTGTATGTGGCAGCTATCAGCCTGCTGTCTCCTTGCGTACTTGTGTATGCATATCAAATAATAATAATAATAATAATAATAATAATAATAATAATAATAATAATAATAATAATAATAATAATAATAATAATAATAATAATAATAATAATAATAATAATCAATCAATCAATCAATCAATGATTTATTTAACGTGCCCAGGAACAACCGTAAGGTCTTTGTGCTGGCGCACGCAAAAAAAAACAATAAAAATAAACAATACAATACAGACAGTTTTCAGAAATAAAAAGAGCAAAAACACGTAGACAAAGAGAAATGAACACAAAAGGGGAGGAGTATAATAAGACAACACGAGAAATATTGACGGGGCATAAAAAATTAGATTGCATATATACAACTATGTGGAAAGATTGAGAAGGGAAGACTTTGTACATTGTGCCACACTATGTCAAAACAGTGCAAAGCTTGGATAAAAACAATGATTGTGGGCTATGAAAAACGTCAAGATCAAGAAAATTAACATTATAGAGACTTTGTATTCTGTGAACGGTAGAGTGTTGGAAGAAGCAGGCGGGTACATGAAACGGTCTGTTCTCTCTGGTTAACTTACGCGGAATTCGAAAATTTACACAATTGAGAAGTACAGGGCAGGATATGATACCGTGGACTAGCTTGTAAAGAAATAAGAGATCAGAGCGATTTCGTCGGCAGTGAAGTGATGGCAGTGATAATAATTCAGCAGTACTTGAACGAGATCCAGAGTCATTTTTAGCAAAGCGATGGTTATATATGCTGAGGAATTTTTTCTGGACTCGTTCAATGGTGTTACCGCTGGATTGAGCAATGCCATTCCATATCACGGACGCATACTCAAGTTGCGGAAGACATATTGCCGTGTACAATTTGTGTAGGGCCATGGGAGACCTGAATTCTCGAGATATTCTACAAACACATCCGAGAGAACGAAGGCCCCGCATAGCAGCACGCTTAACGTGAGAAGAAAAGTTTAACGCGCTGTCAACAACAACACCAAGATCACTGATTTCATAAACCTTGCATAACGGCACAGAATTGACAGAGTATTGAAATGACACGCTAGATGTTTTGCGAGTGATAGACATGAATTTTGTCTTCGAGGTATTCAGAGAAAGGTTATTACCGTCGCACCATTCGGAATAAGAGTGCAAGTCTGACTGCAGCAAGCGACAGTCGTTAACTGAATGAATTTCCTTAAAAATCTTGATGTCATCGGCATACAAGAGGAAAGAAGAATTACGAATGGCAAAAGAAACATCATTAACGTAAATTAAAAATAGGAGTGGGCCTAATACCGACCCTTGAGGGACCCCACTAGTCACTTTATACAAAGAAGACGTTTGGCCATTTACGGCAACATAACAATATCTATTGAGCAGATAGCTCTGCAGGAGATTCACAACTGACAAGTCAACATCAAAGTGCGCAAGTTTAACCATAATCAGCGTGTGGCTGACTACGTCAAAAGCCTTGCTCAGGTCACAGTAAATTACGTCAACCTGTCCTCTCTTAGAAATAGGTGTGGAGATCTGCGTCATGAAACTAGCAAGATTTGTGGTAGTTGAGCGGCCAGCGAGAAAACCATGTTGATTAGGAATCAATGAGTTTTTCACACTAAAAGACAATATGTCGTGAAGAGCCAGCTCGAAGATCTTTGATGTGGCACATAGTAGAGAAATCGGGCGTTAATTAGAAGCATCTGTTTTAGAGCCCGACTTAAATACTGGAAAAACACGAGCAGTTTTCCACATGCTTGGAAATGTGGAAGTGTCCAGGCAGTTATTAAATATCGTAGTTAGTACTGGGACAAATATACTACCATAAGCTTTTAGTATGGCGGAGGGGATGCCATCTGGCCCACATGATAAGGATGGTTTTAAGCGCTTAATGCATTCGCAGATAAGATTTTCATCCAGCGACAAAGCACTGGATGAGCTAACCGCCTTGGGCTGTTGTCTGATATCAGTGCTAGTGTCTGAGGCCTTATAAACGGATGAGAAATGCGTGGCAAAACAGTCAGCGACGGCATGCACTTCTACCCCATTTGAGTCCAGTAGTCTGAAGGACTCTCCGCTTTTGCTGGACCGTTTACGTACATACTTCCAAAACTCAGCCGGCCTGTCAGAGGCGCTTTTTTCTAAGATTCAATATACGAACTATGATCCCGTTTATATAGGCGTTTAGAGAGAGTTCGAAGGAAGCTGAACTCTTCCTTCCACTCGCTGGATAGAGAACATTTAGATTTCCTGTGTGCGTGATCTTTATGCTTCAGTGCACTGATAAGTTCAGATGAGAACCAGTGGGGATATTTACGTTGTTTAGGTGTATATTGGGGAATAAAATTACGCATGCTGCTCAGTACAAGCTCCGTAAACCGATCAACCTGCTCATCAACATTTGGTTTGTCAGTAACCTGTGACCACTCAACGGTAGACAAGTGATGATAGAGGCCCGTGTAATCACCTCGCTTGAAGGCAAATCTCGGAGATTTGTTTACGTAACTGCTGAAGCTCGTTGTTTCGGCTGATGCGGATAATCTTACGTTAAGTGGTGGGTGGAATTTGTCCGGACGTACAAGAGAGATGTCGGAGCGGGAAACTTCAAGGGGTTGATCATTTGACACACACAGGTCTAAGACGTTGCCACTGGAATTGACGACTGAGTTATGTTGCAGTAGGGAATTAAACGCCAGAAAGTCCAAGAGCAGGCTGCACTTTTTCTCTATGAAATGATTGTAATGAGAAAAAGTAAGCGTGCTCCAGTCAATTCCAGGTGCATTGAAATCCCCAAGAACAATAATTCTGTGCCCACTATGAGAAGATACCACAAGTTCAATGGAAGACATGACATCATGAAACGAGGCAGGGGACATGCTGGGCGGTAAATAGAAACATCCAATCAACAATTTTTCACTGCGCTCAAGGTTGGTTTCTAGCCAAATGGATTCTTCGATAGTTTCTAGGTCTTTCCGTCTAACGGATTTCAGTGAATTGTCAATGGCAATCAGCACGCCACCGCCTTTCTGCTTGGTTTCACTGAAATGTCGGTCACTGCGGAAGGTGGTGTAGGTCGGGGGAAAAAAGTCAGATGAGGGAATTTCAGCGCCTAGCCAGGTTTCAGAAATAACAATAATAGGAAAAGAAGACGAAAGAACATTAGAGAAAAACTCTCGTGTCTTGGTACGTAGACCACGAGCATTTTGGTAGAATATGTCTACGTTACACGGCACTTTCGATTCCAGTCACTTGCTCAGAGGGATGAAGCATGTCATCGCGCAGCTCCCCAAGAAATGGCTTGAAGAGGCATCCGAGGGGCCACATCGAAGGGTCATTCAGGCGGTGTAGTGTTTCCTTGTCGACTTCGATGTAGAACGAAGAATAGGACTGAAATTTGGTTTGAAGTCGCCGGCAGGAGATGGGAGACAGATCGAATGAAGCAATATGTTTTTTGATGTCAGCAACAGTGGTGCCCGGGCTCAGCTTCGTAACAAAAATGGCCTTTGGCCGTTGTGGCCGTTGTGGCCGTTGAGCTACAGATATATTCGATGTTGTCATAGCTCCAAAAGAGGCGGGTTTCTTCTTTCTTTCCCCCTCAGTCACCGCTGCATAAGAGGCTGTCGCAGGCATCACACTGCCACGCTCGGACGTGTCTACGTCAGCTGGCGGCGAATTCGAAGATGAAAGAGTTTTGGAGAGAGGTGGTTCAGAGCAGGCAGCTTGCTCGGAAGTCACTGATCGCTCAACGATCACATGCGCTGGGGGGATCACAGGTGCCTTCACTGCCACTCCGGCCGTGCGGCGCGTCAGCTCCTCACGCAGGAAGCGGACCTCTGCACGAAGGGAGGCGACCACGCGGGCTTGTTGTTCAACACCGCGGGAGTGATCCTTACGGAGGCGCTCGTTGTCTTCGCGTAGTTGGGATACCTCGTCGCTGAGGAACGAGATTCCCTCCAAAGCGTCGAGGAGAAGGCGGCGCAGCCCGGCGAGATCGCCATCCGGAGGGGTGCACGTGGAGAGGGAACCGGTTTGAGAGCTGCAATGCTCATCGATGCACGCCGCCGAGTTGTCTTCGCTAGGCTTACCAGCAGCACGGCTCAGATCACATAAATTGCAGCAAAACGAGCGCGATCCAGACTTCAGGAGTTGCAGCTCTTCATCAGGCCAGGTTACGCATTTCGCATGAACACGTTTAGAGCAATTTTCACAGCGGAAAAACTGTTGCTTACCGAAAAACGGGCAGGAGCATAGCAAGCATGCGTCCCGACTGGGAGCCATGGTGCTAATAATAATAATAATAATAATAATAATAATAATAATAATAATAATAATAATAATAATAATAATAATAATAATAATAACTTGAGGGGACGCTTGCAGAATAGCAGAACGCGCTAACGTAATGAGGCCCCATGCGCATCGCCTTGAACCGTGCCACAAGGAAAGGAACGTTTGTGCGCGTAATACTGGCCGTTTCAAGCTACCCTAGAATGCCTACTGCAAGTACATTGCGAGGTGCCCACATCGCCATCATTCTTCCTTTCGCAAATTGACTAAGTACCCACTGCGCGTCTGTAAGCTTCCACGCACACCAGCGCCGCTGCACACTTTGTGGTGGATGGCAGCTTTAAACCACCCACTCCTTGCACAATTCACTCGTTTTGACACCTGGTGCGATTGTACGATTCTGCCACGCAATATTACATGCGTTGAGAAGACTCCTCCAAACTACGTGACATTCTTATGGCGTTTTCTAACGTAGCACTTTCAAGCACTGGCGCGGCTCCGTGGAAGAACACCTGCTTCCCACGCAGAAGGCCTATGTTCGATTCGCACTCGGACCTGACATTTTTATTATTTACTTGCATCTGTCCCGAATTTTCGCTCACGGAAAACGACGATTTTTTGCTCACAACCAATGACACCGACATCGGAATTTCTGCGAAACGCGATCTTTAACGCTATCGCGTTAAGAATAATATTAATAATAACAATAAACTCACGGTCCCTTATGCATTCACCTAAGATGACTCGAAGGCGAAAGCCATCTTCTTTTTCTTCTCAGTCGATCTGTTGATCCTGCCCTGCCACCCTGTGAAAGCTTTCTGCACCTAACGTGGTTTTGCACTGCCTCCCGGATCGGAGGCCCCTTGGCTGGTTTTGCACAGCCTCCGTGATGGGCCCACCATTGACCAAGCAAGGATGTCGTTTGATGACGTCACTATGTGACATCACTGTAGGTCATGATGACTGTTTTATAAGGCGTCGCTACCGACGACGGCGCTGTGAGATGGCACGCGCTTGGCGGCCGCCTCAGGGAGAAGGAAGAAGATAGAATGAACAGTGATGTCTTCGCTAATGCTGTCATAATTGTTATGCACGATATAACATATTTTGGCGACGAAGATTCACCAACCCACGTGCTACCGGCTTGACCCTCATCTGAGACTTCGTTTGTTGCCTGTCGTCCTCCACGATGAGTATGTCGGGGCTACAACCGCCACCTCCGTTCCTGTCGTCACCTGGACACCCGGACATCCCATGGGAGCAATGGATTCAGGCATTCAAGAACTACATGATTGCTTCGGGCGCCTCCGATCTACCTGCTATTCGTCGGAAGGCGATCCTGCTGAACTGCTTGGGCTTGGAAGGACAGCGTATTTTCCAGACACTGACGACAACGAACGACCCATGCCTTATGGCTGCAAGCGCTGCGGGAGGAACATTAGCGTCGTCTCCAAGCCCGGATGACTTCGACCACGCCATCGCGACGCTGGAAGGTCACTTCAGGAGCACGGTGAACGTCACTGCAGCGCGTCACCGTTTCCGTCGACGTATGCAAGCCCCAGGTGAGACTGCGGCTGATTACGTCACCGCGCTGAGAAGTCTCATAGGAGCATGTAATTTCGGTGACCTGGCGGACGACATGATACGCGACCAGCTCATTGAGAAAACTACAAGTGGGTATTTACGTGAACGCCTTCTGCTGGAAGAGTCTCTCACGCTTTCTAGGGCTCTTACCATTGCGAAACAGCACTATCAAGCGACTAGAGAAGCAAGAGAACTTGCACAAAATGAATCACAAGTTCATCGTGTAAAAGATGCTAATAGTTCATACCAGAGAGAAAGGCATTGTAGCACGTGTACTTGCTATGACATGCAAAGTCAGTGTCGCAGATCTCAGAAAGAGCAAGAATGCTACCGTTGTGGTTCTACGGCCCACCTTGCAAATAGCTCTCAGTGCAAGGCCAAGGCACATAAGTGTCGAAAGTGTGGGAAAATGGGCCATTTTGAAAAGGTGTGCAAGTCGCTACGAAAGTGTGAGAAAAATGTTCAGCATGTCGCCGAAGATAACGACACAGCTGATCCAGACGACCACCTAAGTGTCTGTCAGATCTGGAGCCGTAAGAAGGGAATTTACGCAGCGTTGGAAATTGAAGGAATTTCGGTGTCATTCTTGATCCACACAGGATCATCGGTTTCGATCTTGGCTGAAGAACTTTACCAACGCCACTTTTCCAAAGCGTATCCACTGACGTCTACGTCCGTCCAGCTCCTCGATTATTCTAAGTCAGCAATTCCTGTACAAGGATGTTTCATTGCTACGGCCTCATTCCATGGCCGATGCACTTCTGTCCTACTTTACGTTGTGCCTGGAGGAACAACCATTCTTGGACTAGATGGCATCGCGGCTCTGTATATGAAGATTCAAGGGTCGCCTCTCAGGTGTCTTCTAATGACGCAAGAAACTCCTGTGCTACCTCCGGAATTACGGTCCGAGTTTGAGCACCTATTTGCAAAAGAGCTGGGAACTGTGAAAGGTTTTACTCACAAGGTCAAAGTTCGCGTGTCTGTCCAACCGGTGGCCAGCAAGTTGAGACGACTACCACTCGTCATTCGCGAGCAAGTCTCGGCCGAAGTTCAGAAAATAGAAGCTCAGGCATCATTGAGCGCGTCGACTCTTCAGAGTGGGTCTCACCTATTGTCGTAGCCAGAAAAAAAGATGGCTCGATTCGCATGTGCGTTGACCTACGGGAGCCAAACAAAGCTGTAGTAGTCGACAGTTTTCCTTTGCCACAAACTGAGGAACTCCTGAACAGCTTGGCTGGGGCACAGCGCTTCTCGAAGCTAGATTTACCTTCTGCATACCACCAGTTACCGCTCAGTCCAGAGAGCCGTGACCTCATAACGCATGACGGACTATTTCGCTTCAAGAGGGTTTGCTTCGGACTGGCATCGGCGCCCTCAGCGTTTCAGAAAATGATGCATATGATCCTGAAAGGGTGCAAATGTGTCCTATTCTACATTGATGACATCATCGTGTATGGGCGCTCCCGAGAGGATCATTTGGGCAATTTGCGTGCTGTTTTGAAACGTCTCTCTGATGCTGGCCTCAGGCTCAACCACAAATGTGTTTTTGACGTAGCAGAGTTGTCTTTTCTAGGCCACGTTGTCACCGCCAGAGGATTATTTCCGATGATGTCATCCATTGAGGCGATAACCAAGGCACCATCACCTACAAACATAAAAGAACTTCGCTCGCTGCTGGGACTTGCAGGCTTCTACTCCAAGTTCATCCCTCATTTTTCTGATGTGGTCGAGCCAATGCGTGCCTTGCTTCGGGGAAATGCGCCTTTCGTTTGGAGTGGGGCAGCAAACAGCAGTTTGGAGCGGCTGAAATCTCTGCTTACATCTTGCGAAGTTCTTCATGTTTTTGATCCTCATTTACCTGTGTACGTTACAACTGATGCCTCCGGATATGGACTAGGTGCTGTACTTCAGCAGGATAACGGAACCTCGCTGCAAACTGTCGCATTCGCCTCACGCACACTTCAACCGCATGAACGGAAATACTCAGCCGGCGGACGGGAGGCCCTTGCCTGCGTCTGGGCTTGCGAACACTGGCACGTTTACTTGTGGGGACGACCTTTCATCTTACGATCAGATCACGCGGATTTGGTTACGCTCCTTTCGACGAAAGGCACTGGTCACCGACCATTAAGGATTGCGCGCTGGTCCTCACGGTTGCTCTGCTACAACTATACCGTTGAATACAGGAAGGGCAGCGAAAACGTCGTGGCCGACGCGCTCTCCAGGTTACCCGTACAGAGTTCAATCCGCGATACATCCGAAGAAGAATTTATATGTCTTTTGTCTCCAGTAGTTACCATGCAAGTACTTCAAGAAGCAAGTGCCAACGATCAGGTTATTTGTGAAGTTAAGCACTTCACGACTACTTCTTGGCCTGACAAGAAAGCATTGTCAAAAGAGTTGCTGCCTTACTTTTAAGTGAGAGCTGAACTCTCTGTCGTCAGTGATATACTGTGCCGGGGTGACAGGATTGTCGTGCCTGCGACTGTGACACGGCGTCTTATGGATCTGGCCCACGAGTCACACCCAGGCATTAGTCGTACCAAAGCGCGCCTGAGAGAGTCCTATTGGTGGCCATGCATGGATAGCCACATTGAAGAACTTGTGCGCACGTGTGTGATTTGCCAGTCTTGTGACAAGTCTGCACGTACCTCTGCAGCGCCGATGCAACCCGTTCCTCTTCCTGACAGAGCCTGGGAAAAGATTGCTATCGACATCGTGGGACCTTTCACGCAAGCTTCAGCCGACTGCCGATTTGCCATTACTGTTATTGACTATCACAGCAAGTGGCCCGAAGTGGCTTTCGTACGAGATGCGACCACTTCTAGAGTGAAGAAGTTTTTACTTGAACTTTTTGCACGAGAAAGATACCCACGTGGTCTCGTATCCGATCATAGACCACAGGTTTCTTCAGCAAGCTTTGAAGAATTTCTCACTGAACGCGGAATAACGCATTACAACTCTTCTGTGTATTACCCGCAAGCTAACGGCTTGGTGGAAAGGTTTAATAGGGTGCTGAAGTCAACTAGCCCTGTTTGAACGCCGTGATATAGGAACAGCCATGCTTGATTACCTGCAAGTATATCGCTGTACGCCTCACGCGACTACTGGTGTGGCACCCGCTGTTCTTCTTCATGGACGCCAACCTCGCACAAGACTCGACATCGTGGGATTGCCTGACAAATGCTTCAGCACGGACCCGTAAAGGGCGATTGAGCAGTTGCGAGAGCGCGTAAGAAACAAGCAAAGGATGTCGAAGAGCTACACCGATGAAAAACGTGGAGCCAAGGTACCCAGCTTCGTCGTTGGTGATTACGTACAGGTTAAGTTATCCACAGTTCATGGCAAGCTGTCTCCACAATTCTCCGCGCCCAAGAAGATAATTGAAAAACGTGGACCAGCCTCGTATCTGTTGGAAGATGGGCGGGTGTGGAACACATCGAAGTTAGCCGCTGTTCACCATGGAACTGTCAACAAAATGAAATCCGGCACCTCTGCTGTCATGAACTGGTCACCGACATCTAATCAGTCATCTAGTGCATCGCAACCTGACACATCAGGAGTGGATAGCCGTGAAAATGCAGACCCTGGAGCATATGCGGCAGAGAGCACGCAAGTTTCCCCTAACCTGTCAACCTGTCAGGATGTGATGCGCGCGTAAGAAGAAGCGCACGTAAGAAGAAGACTCCGAAGAAGTTGAAGGACTACGTTAGACAGTAAAGGATAACTGTGTGTTTTTTTGTTTTTTGTTTTTTGCGAAAGGGGATATGTTATACAAGGCGTCGCTACCGACGACGGCGCTGTGAGATGGCACGCGCTTGGCGGCCGCCTTAGGGAGAAGGAACAAGATAGAATAAACAGTGATGTCTTCGCTAATGCTGTCATAATTGTTATGCACGATATAACAATGACGTCAGCAATTTTGGCGATATGTGATGTCATTATGACGTCATCACGTGATGATTTTTTGCATTACTCGTGTTGCCGACGAGTGACGCAGGACGCCGGTCAGTTTTCGCATTTGATGAGGCATCTAAGACTTTCGCCTTAATAATAACATAGTAATTGCCAGCGAAGCAGATGAGCACCGGTGGCAAATGGGGCCAAAAAACGTATACACTCTGGATGACAGCGTCGACAATTCAAGAACATTGGTTACTGCTCTGCGATCCCCTTAGTTCACGCTTAAATGTTCCGTCGTCGTCGTAGACATTTTATTATTGCGATAGCAATTATATGAACAGTCTCGGCTGGATTTTGCCGTCGCCGTCGCCGCCGTGATGCACCGTATATGTATAAGTATGTATATATATATATCAAAGTCCCAAAGAAAAATAATTCAGAAAAATGCTTCTTAAGCGCGGAATCAAACCAGCGACCTCTCGTTCCGCAGCGCGTGGCGCTAACCACTACGCCAGAAAGTGCAGATCCTTCAGATGGCTAACGGCGAGCGTTATATACGTACACACCCTTTAGCGCTGGCAGGACTCAGAGACGGCAGGCGCTTATAAGCGTTTCTTCATTACCAGAGAGATCGCGCGAGGAGCGCGACGGGCGCATTTAAAACTCATAGGCGAGCTTGCACGCCTCTTATATTTACGCAGGGAGAACCTTGCCCTCCCGCTGTCTGCTCGCGCGGTTTTCTCGTGGTGAGGGGAAGAGGGATGTTTCGAGCTTACACCGTGATGTCCGCGCTCATGTTACGGAGCGTACGAAAGTCACTCGAGCGCAGGGGACGCCGCTAAACGAACAAACAGAAGATGAGCGCGAACTATCAAGTGTCAAAGCCCGACACTTGAAGCACGCTAGTTTCCTTCACTGCTTCGGCCGCCTTTGCAACAGGAGCGCTGTTCCAACTGAGAGTATCCAATGGCGAGCCTCACTTCGTATAGCATTAGTTTCTTGCTATCGCATTCATTGCTTCGCCCTTGCGGCGAAACTGTGACGTTTTTGGTATTCGTCCACCTAGTTGGTACAGTGGTTATGGTGCCCGGCTGCCGACTCGAAAGTCGCGGGTTCAATTCCGGCCGTGGCGGTCGTATTTCGATGGAAACGAAATGCTTAAGGCACGTGTGCTGTGCGATGTCAGTGCACGTTGAATAACACTAGATGGTCGAAATTTCAGGAGACCTTCACTATATGGCGTGCCTCATAATCATATGGTTTTGGCACGTAAAACGCCAGATATTATTATTGTTATATTTGTATTCTTGGTCAATGCACATGAAGTTCATTGTGGTTCGCTAACACCGGGTCTGTCCCACGTTGCTGCATGCATAGGCTGGGCGCGCCTGCTGGAGTGTGCGGATCCTGGTGACATGTAGTGCACGCTACCAGTCAGAAAGCGAAGAAGCAGGCGCACCACAATCTCAGAAAAAAAAAAGAGTATGTGTCACTTTTTTCGGCGAGTCCCGACTTGCCACGTAGTTGACTCTCATCTTTAAAGAGACACATTAATTCTCTTTTGGGCGCCACGACTCTCCGAAGAGTGTATAATGATCTCCAAAGAGAGTTCACGTCTCTCTTTAAAAAGAGTCAACTACGTGGCAAATCATGACTCAAAAAAAGAGTCAATGGATTTTTTTTCTTAGAGTATAGAGCCACGAGCTTGGAAAATAAAGAATTTCTGGAGTTTTTTGTTGTCAGCGTTCGCATTTCCTTAAAATGACGTTTGTAATTGCGGGTCTCGAACGACACTGCGCCGTTGCTTCTTAGGTCAATTGTGTATTTCATTTAAGAACATCTTTTTTCAAATAGCTTTTTTTTTTCAAAACGCGTCCCTGGCCCCTTCCTCTGCTGATGTTGCGCTTTTAAAGGGACAGACAAGCCATCAGAACGAGAATAGAGGTAACCACTCTAATGGAAGGATTGTTTATTGTATTGGTTAAAACAAACCATGTTTTTCCAATTAAACGTGCATTTATACTTTTGCTTCTTTATTAAAGTCGTGAAAAGTGGCTCTTGGCGCCCCACGTGGCAAAAAAAGCGAAGATGCATACGATCCCGATCACGTGACCTTTTACTGGTGTGCGCGGCTAATGGTTTGTATATCAGTACTGAAATGCAGTACACTTTTTAATATAATTTTTTATATAATGTCTTATATAATTTTATTATAATCGTTTCTAACTTGGAATGTGCATATACACCTTCGTTGCGCGTATACTGAGCAGAACAGTGGCGCCGTCTTCGCTTGATGTATGACCTGATGATCATGAGCGGCAGCATGAAAGTTGTTAGCTGAGGGCCTCGGCACCTGCCGACGAATTGGAGAATTACCAGGAGCGCGTGGCTAGCGAGGGCCTTCACGTGACGACGAGCGTTTGGAAAGCTTGTTCTACCTGCCTTATATTCCAAAAAAACGGTTGAAAATGTCAAAATGAAGGAGGTTAACCAGAGTTGCACTCACTCCTGTGAAAGCAGGACGCTGATCGTAACGAACAGTTTGTGAGAGGTGCTATTGGCATGGCATCGCTCTCGCGTCTCAGCGTTTCTGGAAGAGGGACTCTCACTTTTTTAGCGGCTTCTTAGATCGAAAAATTCTGCCTACAGTGTATCCACGCGCACTTGGAAGCAGCCGCTGCAGGTTTAACCACTACCGAGGGGGAGCTTTTCGTTGTTCTGTAGAAAATTGGGTCAAGAGAAATCGGTTTCTTGAAGAATATCGGATGCAAACCGTGTCAGTAAACCAAGTCAGTTTATTGGGATAGCCTCGTATACACAATACGGGCCTGGACTCCTGCAGGGGAGGCGCGCGACAAAACAACGCTGTACTCCTCGCATATACTGAAACACTCGCTGAAGAAGTCTCGTGCTCTGCAATACCGCTTACGTTGCCCTCTGCGAAAGTACTCCTCCCCGGCTTCTTTTTCAAAGGTTACTTCAAATTTTTTTCATCACCTATCTCACTTTGCGGTGGTCTCTCCTCGCACGCTCTCCTTGTAATATGCTGCAGGCTGTGTTTGTTTTTCGCCCGCAGAGCTTCCGCAATTTTTCTTACCTGCACCGAAAATTATTCATCACGTCTCGCCATATTTGCGCACTCCCAGCACCACTCTCGAAGCAATTTGTCTTTTTCTTTTGTCAGTTTTATCATCACATTTGTTGAGCCCGCTGCTACAGTTCAGACTGTGTTTCTGACGGATCAACTTGATGTGTTCCCTTCCCGCTTCATGGCTTTTATCTACGGTACAGTCTTTTTGTACATATTACGGCGTATACCGCGCGCACGCGTCAGTGCTATTTATTTTTCTGTTTTATGTAAATGAAGTCGAGTTTCCACGCCGAGCACCGAACGACTCGCTCACGAGGTGTGAGAAATTTGCGCACGCCGTAACGGTTTCCTGTTGCTATATTACGTCCGCAGTATGCCACCGCTGCACGCGGTACTTTTGGCGGCCTGCTATACCCCCCCCCCCCTTTGTTTTCTTTTTCTTACGAAAGCTATGTGAACACAACACGCCCATTCGTTCAAAACTGCCAACGACGGAGTCTGTTCCGTCAGAGCGGCGAAGGAAATATTTGGTAGCGCAAGCTGGAAAAGAAGTATAATTTGCTGTCCTCGCGCAGCAGCTCCCATTTACTCACAAAGTACTTTGCTGCGGTACTTTTCTGGTATTATTAATACGCCTCATTTCCCGATTCAGAAAGAGCGTGGAAGCATCTGTCAGCACCATGACGTGTCGGTGTAATATGTATTTGGTGCTACCGTAATTTCGTGGGGTTTTTATTCCTTTGTTTGTTTTTCCTTTACGGTTTCTAGCGTAGTACACATAGGTAGGGTTTCCGCACATGATCATGCTCTATTTCCATATTCATGTTTTTTTTTTGTTTGTTCGTTTTTCGGAGGCCAGGGGTGAAGGGGTAAATCTGAAGCGATAACTAAGATATGAGCCGAGGACTGCATTATAAAAAACCATGAAAAAAAAGGTGGTTGATCCGTCTTTCATAGGCACGGCTCTTAACAGGAATGTGAAACGTGCTATCGCAAAAGCAGCTGCAGCCTTCTTGTACTGTAAAGAATGGCACATGCACAGTGTGTATTGCTATTGGGCCGACATGGCAGATTTTGACATAAGTGCACCCGTATTGACGCTTAGTGCTACATCTCCTCTATCCCGATGACTGGCGCTGGCAACCGTCAGCAACTTCTTGTCGCAGCTGGAGACAGAGTATTATTACAGGGGTACCAGAGCGCTTAGCGGCAGTAGCCAGATAACTGCCTGGCGAACAGCAAAACGCAAGAAGAGAACAAAAGAACGAAAACGTTCGTTTGCTACGTTTGTTCACTGTTTGTTGACCCGCCACGGTGGTCTAGTGGTTATGGTCCGCGGCGGCCGCATTTCGCTGGTGGCGGAATGCTTGAGGCCGGTGAACTTAGATTTAGGTGCACGTTAAAGAACACCAAATGGTCAAAATTTCTGGAGCCCTCCACTATGGCGCCTCTTGTAATCATATCGTCGCTTTGGGACGGAAAACCTCAACAATTGTTACTAGCACCACCTCTTCTGCGAGTCCATCGGGTAGTGTTTTTCTGGTACCGTTATTAATATTATATTGTTAATTTTTTTTTTCATGTAGAGACGGCATCGCGATCTTTACTGCCGAGCGCCAGTAGCTGCTGTGTCTGGTCGAGGTTGACGCTTCTCTGAAACTATTTCTGGTTTAAACGTCGTAAAAGTGACCGTTTTCCGGTGGCCAGAAATGTAACCGACCTCTTGAATTTCACTCGAAGACCGTAAAACCTCTAAGGGTCGTAACTTAAGCGTACCTGAGGACAGCTACAAAGATTTTCCTCCTATACTCGCTTTTCGACCCTGTGGGTTCGAACATTTTATTGTTAAATAATGGGAGATGAAGGAGCATGATGTTGTAGGTTGCTGGCGGTTGCTGCATTGCGATGTATAGCGGCAATTAATTGCCCCGCTCGGTTTACTTCTTTCAGGTTATGTTGACAACATCATCTCTCTGTTTTTTTTTTCAAGCGAAACGCGGACAGGCTACCAAGACGCACGCCGCGAGACCCTAAAATGCGCATGCCGGTGGCATATGAGCTCTCTCACGTGACGTGCTGTCGGGCGATATCGCCCCACAACGCACAGTATAGTTGGAACGGCGCATTTCCCTCCCATCAAAATGTGGCCGCTCTGGTCGGAAATCTAACACACGTCTTCCAGCTTGGGTTTAATCATCTAACGATAGATTTGATAATGCCACCCTCGGACGTTACTCTTCGGTATTCTATTCACAGATTCTGTGGCCGACTCTAAAGCTTTCTTGGGTCAGTGCTACTGGCCTGCCACCTTCGTTGAAATTACGCTAGACATCACAATTAGCAGGCCCGTGCTCTTAGGAAAAGGTATATATAGCGCGAGTATAGACCTTTGTGTCTGAGCAGAATCTGTAACGGAATGCATTGTATCTGTACCTCGCTCACCAACAAAACATAGCCGATTGGAAAATTTTAACAAAACAGAAGGCTTCAGGAACGCCATATACTCCACTACGTTTTCTCCCCCGAAATGTTGCTCTTTCTGGCTTAGGTTTTGATTTAACGGTACTATCGGGAAACAAAAACCGCAACACATTGTGAACTGCCCCTGCGACTGCATATGTGCTTGAATTCGGCCAATCTAAATGGCGTGTGCACCAACGGAGTTTCATTCTGTTTTGTGCCACCGAGGTCAGTCCATACACACATTACTTCTTTCGCCCGAGGTTTTCCTTTTTCGTCTTTTGCATTGGCATTTATTTTATGTTTTTCTTTACGGCTCAATATAATTTCTGTATTTTCGAGTGTATCCAACACGTACCACTCTTCGACAGCGCTAGCGTATATATATATATATATATGTATATACTCTGTGCACCTCACTGTATTTTACGCTATCGTTATCCCGATCCCCATTTCCCAGTGCTACGCACCATTCCAGTGTCCCGCTGGCTTAATAGTTATTTACTTATTGTTACTTCGCACAAAATTCTAAACCGGCGTCGCACTGCCGCCTTTGATGCATATTTGAAGCCGTTCTCTATTTCGCGCTTCAGTAAGACAGCAGGAAAACCTGTGCCTCAAGTAAGAAAATGTTGGTCGAATAAGCAGAGGGTGATACCGGACCAAGCGCAAAAACGAACTGGGCCAAGAAATCAACAGAAAACAACTCTAGTGGAAGCGGAAGGCCCAAGCGTAAATAGGACGTGCGAAATAGGACGTTCTGGGCGGTGATTCTCTCAGAACTTTTGAAGACGAGAAATGGGTGCTATACGCTGAGCGCAATAAAAGAAGAATAGTTTCTTGTTCTTCACCATTCTTTTCTTAGAAAGGACCCCTAGGTGACTGCACGGCGCTTGCGGGGCCGTGACCGGGGGGATTATTATTGGCAGGTTGAGGAGATGATTGTGCGGGGGTTCACGCGGTCAGTGGAATCTGAGCGTCTTATACACATCATGGAAATTATGCTAGTGCAGGCAGCTGAAGTTTGACCGCACTCGTCTACGGAGTACATGTAAGGTTAAGAAATTTAAGTTGATATCAGTGGTCTCTTGCATACCAGATGACGATAACAGCATATCCGCCGTGACATCTTAGCGTTCAAGGTGTTGCGCTGTGAGCCCGAGGACGCGGGTTCTATTCCCGGGGCCAGTGGTGGAATTTACATGGAGACGAAATGCAATTATACCCGCGTACTTAGGTTTGGGAACTCATTAAGGACACCAGGTAGTCAAAATCATTCAGGAGTCCCCCATTTCGGCATGTTTCATAATCATGCTGCGGTTTTGACACAAAAAACCGCAGAATCGATCTTCAATTAGAGATGACAGCTTTAATGTGCGCTTTACCGGAATGTCGAGCCGAAAAATGTTGATTCAGCTGCAATTGAACGACTTTTTGCCGCCCTGCCCTGACCTAAACCAGATCAAATGACGCTGTGAACAGTGATCCTTCATCCTACCAGACCATCGAACTGTGATTCTTGTCTTCATGCACTCTAAGAAAAAAAAAAGAGTATGTGTTACTATTTATGGCGAGTACTGACTTGCCATGTATATGACTCTCGTTAAAGAGGCACGTTAAGGCTATACTGGTTCTCCCCACTCTCTGACGGGAGCATAATGATCTGCAAAGAGAGTTCATGTGTCTCTTTGAAAAGAGTCCTATACGTTGCAACTCAGGACTCACCAAAAAGAGTCAAAGGTGTGTTTCCCTTTTCCTTAGAGTGTGGGCCTAACCATCGGTCGTATTGATGTATATTGCCGAAACCGGCCTTAGTTTCCACATTTAGGTGCTTATGCCGATGGGCACAGAAAATGGGGCAATAGAGAAGCCTCGTATAATATTTCAAGGAGCAGCAGAAGACAGAAAGACATTAACAATCATAGCTCCTAAAGAACTTCCCTTTCCGATCCTCTTGCTGCATTATACTATACAAGGCTGTGCCATGCTTTACCTTCCTCCTTTTCTTCCTCCTCGCCCTCACATCGCACCTACTCACCCTCATTTCCATGTCCCATCCCTTCCTATACTATGCTGTGCATGGCTATGCTGTGCTAGCAGCTGCTAGGTACATACCCGCCGAGCTTTCTGTCTACGCCACCGGCTTTACTCCGACGTAAACAGCACCGTTGTTTGAAATTGTTTAAATAAAAGACGGGGCGGTGCCTTAATGTGCGATTAAGGGAGCATCACATTTCCTTGAAAGGCCCGGCAAGCTCACATTTATCACTGCATTGCCGCCAGTGTGAGTGTGCGCCTGTTTTTGGTTCCACTACAATTTTGTACAAGAACAGAAGCCAGAAAGCACGTGAACTTGTTGAGGCTGCACACATCTATAAACTGTCGCAAGCATGTGTCAGTCAGGCGTTGGTGACACTCCATGATAAGGAATTTGCATATCTTTGAATAAGATGAGACATGTGGCATGTGTTGCTTTGGTTTTTGAGCGAGGGAAGAGGCAAATGTTCTTTGCGCATGCACCGTTTCGGCGGTGCGATGCTTATATGTTTTCCCATGATTAAAGAAGCTCAGTTGAAAGTCAGCGCCTGTTCGTGTCTTTTCTTCCTGTGTGCGTCGCCTTGATTTTTGCGATGTTTACTCTCATGGATCCATACCAACTGGCCCAGCTATCTACACTGATTGGTATGTGAAGTCTATGGCCCCCTCAGAGGATAATGTACTTTATTTTTACCGATTAGGAGCTACGTAATCCCTAGTAGGCGCCGTCAAAACGTCTGACGTCACGGCGAATGGTGCAGAAACTTCAAGGTGGCGTAGCCACCCTCATTTTGTTTTTGCGCGTTTTCTCGCTTACTAAGCGTCTTCTCACAGCAAGCGTGGTGTTTTTGGTATCGTGAAAGAGTGCTTTACTTATATAAGAAAAATCGTTTTGCTCTTTAGTGTCCCTTTAAGGGAATATGGTCGCTTCAGGGACCGAAGCGGTTTTCGTGCTGTCAGTCCTCTAAACGGGAAGCATTGAGATCACAGCAAGTTTACGAGCCGTCTCCTGGTGTTAGTCGAGATTGCGCGCGCGCCAGCGCTTGCGGCCACGCCCTTATAAGGAAAGATTGTGGTTGCTGCTCGAGCGACGCAGCCCCCCCCCCCCCCCGTCGCTCTTTCGCCTGGCGAAAAACGACCTGGGCGTTTGCTCTCTGCTTGAGTAGCCATCGACTGCAGGATTCGCACGCGGGGTGATGCTATCGCAGGCACCCTTCGTGCGACGGAGATGGCCGGCTCGTTTAATGTCTTTTCAGCCACGTTCGTCCCCAGCGCTTGCGTGCTTTTACTCGCGCGTAGAACAGACGATGCGCAGGGCGATGTTATCGATTTGCACTTTATGCGGAGCATGACGGCGATGGAGCCACCGAGGGCGACGGCAAAAACCCACTGAGTATCCATATAATTGCTGTCGCAATAAAACATTATTTTAACCAGTACGCTTATATGATCTTGTGTCTACGGACCTCTTGAAGAAATAAGGCTTACGTGGAAGGTGAACCTCTCACGTAACCCTGGTAACGGCCTTCATGCATTCGGGCACGTGCACAGGCATATCATACTAATATTAGCGCATTTTCCGTGGCTATGTCAGCCACTCCATAAAATTCTACACCATTTGAGACTTCTCGATGCTTTAATCTAGCATCCAAATGACGCACGTGGCCGTAAAGTTTCCCAGTTCTTACTCTGGACCAAATAACCCGACTGCACAAGAGTTTAATTTCCAGCGGTTGTTATTAGCCTCCTCGTGCCTACTATCTTACATATACGTACAACGTTGTTACAACCCGAGAAAACATCCACGTGCTGCATTATGGAGTCGGTCCCTCGAGGCGAAGCACCTGCACGAGAACACCAAAGTAGGGTAGTGCTTACTGACTGTACACTTCCGCATAACTGGGATCTTTCTGACCTGTGAGAGGCTTCAGCCTAACGCGATACAACGATAGAGCGACTGTGAAACAGAGCCAGGCTGGCTTTCTAAGGCCCTCGAAACGATAGGGGGCTCTGAATGGAAGCTCATTTGTAGGCCTATACAGCACGTGCCGTACCTCCTCCTTTGTGTTCGCTACACTAAGTCCCCGTCTTGGGCACGGAGTAGGATGAAGTGAGGAATGAACAGAGACGCATTGGCGGGGCTGATCCCTTCAAAAGGCACTGATATGGTACCCGGGTGAGCTGCCTGGCAATTAGCCCGGGAAGCAGCGTCTGCCTTCGGTCGCCACTGATGAAGCCCCGTTCACAAGGCGGGAATTAGCGTCGGAGGGGGAGGGGAAGCGCTAAGCCCACGTCCCCGTCACGGCCGAAAACTTCACAGAGTCTGTATCTCATCAAAACCCTCCTTAACAAGCTTCGAAAGACTGCGTTCCGCTACTAACGCGGCAATTCTACAGGGTGTTTTTTTTTAGACAATACAGATTTTTTAAATAAAAATTTTATGACAGTCAGGCTCTTGTCGTTTTCGCACACGAACTCTACGTCGAGGCGGAAATGCTTTTTTCGCAGCTAAAATCACATTGACGCGACTAATAAGCAAAAGCTCGTTCATTACCTTTTTAATTGTTGACTTCAGGGCCGTCGTTTACATTAGGAAGTTATATTGCTGGCTAATTTATGGCATACCCATTTTTTTAGAAACCACGAATGTTGTACGTAATTAGATATATTCATCGAATTATAAGGGTGATGTTGTATTTCTCTTTTTGTTTCATTTATTCTTGTTGAACGTCACGTGCGCGGTCCGGACGCTTTCCCGGAAAGGCGTCTGGAACTCCTCGTCTGCCGGCATCGAACCGTGAGACCGCGCCCCACCTCCGCCAACATATAGCCTCGGCGGGGCAACCTTTGACCGCGGTGTTGACGGAAGAAGTGCAGTGCGTCGCTCCGCGTGTGTTGTGCTTGTGAGGGGGGTGTGCGGTTACGTCGGCGGGGGGGACGGACTGCGTGCCTGCGTGCACGAGAGAGACGCTGATAAGATCTTGTAGAGAGCGGACGTGTGTCCAAACGCTAAGGTGTTTCTTACTCTTTCTTTGTTTTATCTCTAAGAATATAAGTTTTGAGTTTTGTCTTTCTTCAATCGTTCACATGGTGCCGAAACCCGGGATAGAGGGACAGAAACATCGAAGCCGACAGCGGACTTGAACTTTCCGACCGCTTGGACTCAGTGAGTTGGTCACCCACTGGTGCATCAATGGCTCGACGCTTGGAAAAGCTGCTGGCAAAACGGCGTGTACGGCGTGGCCACAACACTCGCATCATCGACGAGGCGGAGCCTGCGCTGCGAGACGGGACATCCAGCCAGGTGTCCACTTTGATACTGCGCCTGGAAACCAGTAACGAGGAGCTGCGCAAGATCAACGACAAGCTGGAGCCGCTGATCCTCGAGGAAGAGTTCGAGGCGGAGTATAACGAGGCTGTAAGTTGCGACGACGCAGCCACAGCCATGATCGGCCGTCTTCAAGCAAGGCTCAGCGCCCTGAATATCAACAACGGAGCACCCGAGACTGCACCGCGATCGAGTAATGATCAACGGGAAGCTGTTCTCAGAGTCGACGGCGTGAAGTTACCCAAGCTACGCTTGGAGACTTTCGACGGTGAGTTGGCCAACTGGATGCCCTTTTGGGAACAATTTCAGCAATCCGTTCATAATAACCCGCGCCTTTCAACTACTGAGAAATTTCAGTACCTTCGCTCGTTGTTGCATGGATCAGCCTTAGTGGCGATAAAGGGCCTTAACGCCACAGAAGCTTGATACGAAGACGCCCTTGAAATATTACAACGACGTTTCGGCGACAGAAGGCAAATTGAACAAAATCATCTCGCTAAGCTTCGAGCCTTACCCGCCGTTTCATCATCGAGTGACCTGCGTGGACTTCGGAAGCTATATGACCACGTTCAGGGGCATATACGCGGGCTTCGCAGCCTGGGAGTGAATGCGGCTACGTACTCGACTATGATGAGCGACATCATATTAACATCGCTGCCGCACGATCTTGTTGTTGACTACAACAGACAAGTTTGCCGTTCTAAAGGACCTTCACAGCGAGCCAGCAATGAAGTAGACGGCGAAGTTGAAGTACCCACACGGGCAGACAGCACAAGGGCTGATGACCAGCTGACAAATGTGCTTGAGTTCCTCCTAACCGAGGTAGAGAGCAGGGAGAGGAGTGTTAATGCCGACCGTGCGCCGAAAAGGGCAGTGCAAGAAAAGCAAGAAAGAAGTCCGAGGAGGCCGACCGCTGCGGTTCTTCACACTAAAACAGCAACCAAGACGACGAAGTGCTGTTTTTGTGGCTCGTCAGAGCACTGCACGGAACTCTGTCCTGATCCTCTTGATATCAAAGAAAAAAGAACAGATTAATGGCTGACATGAGATGCTTCCGCTGCACTGTACGAGGTCATCGCGTTCAAGACTGTCGAAAAAGAGTGAACTGCACTATCTGCGGAGGGCGACATGTGTTTTCTATGTGCAACGCCAGATCGGCCGGAGCTCCGAAGCAACAACCTCCATCTATCGCTACGACCAACGTTTACGCCTCTGCCACAGATTCCAAAGATTCCGACGTGCTCTTGCAGACCTTTCGAGCATGGGCCATTGGCGGAAACAAAGGCGGTTATATAAGAGGAGTGATAGACGGAGGCAGCCAGAGAACTTTCATCAGGGAAGATGTCTCCAAAACGCTCCAGCTCCGGGAGTCGGGATTCACCACTCTAAATATCTCAACATTCGGCGAGCACCAGGGCACCGAACAAAGCTGTCGTGTTGTGGAAGTTCGATTGAAAGCGCAGTACAGCGGGCAGGAATTCGTCATCGAAGCAGTCGAGGTCCCCTTCACCTGCAAGGATATTCTGCATACACCAACGGAGCATCATTTCATGAAGGCAATCGAGGCAGGAAGAGGACCCATCGCTGACAAGCTGCTGCTTCCCGGCATGCCAGCCATTCCAGGAGTAAGCCTTTTGATTGGATCAGACCACATGTGGAAATTTATGAAGAATGAGGTTGAGCACTGCAAAGATTCTACAGGTCTAGTGGCAATCAACACTGCATTTGGGTGGACCTTCCAAGGCCCGGTAAGCCCAACCAGTTCATTATTTGTTGCAGTGAACACATGTGTTTTAAGAATAGAGACACGCATGCCAGACCACTTAGACTCTCTCCTGCAAAACTTCTGGGAACTTGATGCTTTAGGCATAAAAGAGGAGCACAACTCGAGCCTGCATGACCAAGCTGTACAAGACCAATTTGAGAGTGCAATTGCATTGTCTGAGGGCCGCTATCAGGTAGCACTGCCGTGGAAAGAATCTGCTGGTGGAGCTCACAGTAATATAGATTTAGCTAAGAAGCGGCTTCAGAGCTTGACTACACGGCTCAGACGCGACGGAGAACTGCTAGAGAAATACGACTCCGTTATGCGAGAGTACCTGAGAGAAGGTCATGCCGAGCGTGTGCAACCTCTCCAGTCAGAAGACACTGGACACGTTTACAACAGGTGATATAGAAACTGACGACGTCCGGCGCGCAGGAAACGCGGCCTCTCTGTTACGTCAGACCGGAACTACCCGTGACAGGGAAGTGACGAAATTTTAATCAAGGTGCGCCGAAGCAGAATCTGGTCAGGAAAATTGGCAAGCATCCTGAAATACGCAAGTAGACAGCTTATTGTTTGCGTGCGATGTGTAGTGCTTGTATGTTTCGTTCTTAAACTATAAACAGACGCGAAAAAACTATTTCACCTGTCTGCAAGAAGAAGCGCCGCAGTGGCTGCCCCCGAGTTTTGTGCTTCCCAGGCAAAGAACGGGTTGATATTGTGGTTCTCTTGCGCAGAGCTTTAAAGATGCAGATAACCACCAAACAGTCCACGCAAAGGTAAGGCGATTCGCAGGCACAAGTGAGATGACTTGCCGCTTTTCACGAAAAGATACGGCCGCGACACGCCTTCATTTAAATTTCGCCACTTCCTTGTCATGGGTAGTTCCTCTCTGACGTAAGAGAGCGGTCGCGCTTCGTGCGCGCAGAGCGCGATCAGTTTCGATATCGCCTACTTAAAATTCGATGAAGAATATCTCGAATTACGTGCAACTTTCATGATTTCTAAAAAATGGGTATGCCATAAATATTATGCACTTCAACATTTATAATGAAGACAGCTGCCTTCAAGTCAATTATTAAAAAAGTTAATTAACGAGTTTTTGTTAATTTACCGCAACAGTGTCATTTCAGCTGCGGCAAAGTGTTTCCGCCTCGACGTGGAGTTCGTGTGCGAAAACGACAGGAGCCTTACTGTCATAAGATCTTTATAAAAAATCTGTATTGCCCCCCCCCCCCACCAAAAAAAAACACCCTGTATGTACACATAAAGATGGCCGAAGGTTTTTGGGATGTAGTAAATAAACCTTGTCATCCCATCACTTGACGACATATCCAGAGAGATGTTCCTGGTATTGCAGAGTCTGCCTATGAATTGGTCAAATATTATTTCAAGAAGCACGATGCCATGAGCGTGCTCTGATTACGCGGACCCTATGGCAACATTTGGTAAGACTATAACACTGGAATGTAATGAGGCCACCGGTCAGTGAGATGTATTGAGAAGTCGAAGGCAAGTTCTTCTTGATACGTTATGTACATGTGAAAGCCCTTCCCACCCATGTCTTCAGAAAACATGTGTTCAGAAAACAAACAAACGCACTTAGTAGGTTCTTTAAAGCGAAACTTTGTTTGCCTCTTCTAACAACTTGCCGGAGATTGCTGTGGTCTGGACGCGCGCCGCTGGTCGGGCTTTGTTTCTTGCAACATCAACAGATAACAGTCCTCTCCGCGCATTCGCCGCAATGGCGGCCTAGCGAAATCGGGAGAGTTCGCCATTGGCAACAAACCCAGGAGCATGTACAGTCGGGCGCGATTTGAAGGTAATCGCGCGAGCGCCCACCAAGAACTATATACAGCCGCGCCATGGCCCAGAATCATCTTTCTGTAAACGAAAATGTACCCAGCTGGGAGGTCTTGGGGGATGATGCTCCCGCCTAACTCCGGTGACCTCTCTCCAACTCGAACACATCGGAATTTGCCGGAGTATATACGTTCATTCACCGCCGTTCTCCTCCCGCGGGCGATGGAGGGAGGAAAAGGGCGCCCTCTCCCTGATTATACTCCGGAGCTCATGCCGCAAATACTCCGGAGCATCGCTCAGCGGCTTTTCATTGGCTGCTGGAGGAGTGACGTAGGCAGCCTCGCCGGCAGACCGGTTTCCATCAACCCCTCCTAGGCAGGTTTCCAGGCCTGCGAGCAAGAATTTGACACAAGCCGCCGGCCGTCCAACCCGTCCGACGAGTTCGCTTACCTTGCATTCCAATCCCCTGTCTCCCCAGTGCCCTGCCTGAAGCGCGTGTATCCGCGTCGTAATGCAGCGAGGATTGTCCGAAGCCTTCGGCCGCGTTCGGAAAAAGGAAATCGTTCCATGCACCTTGCGGACATTACAAGCGACTACAAGCGTCAACGAAGGTTGTCATCTCATCGACAGCAGCAAGTTGCGGTGCCCTATATCGCGTGATGGTGCCGTGCAGCAAACGACACATTGTGATCTCGCGAGTGGCGAGCAAGAGGACGGTCGCGGGTGCGGCGCAAACCTGGTGAGTGAGCTCTTGTTGAATTATCTGCGTCATTTTTCTCGAAAAGTGCTAAAATTGGGTACTGTTATGTTGATAACCAAAGACACCCTGACGAAGATGTACATCATCTACTTATCGAGTGCACAAAATATGAATCACAACGAAAAGTATTACGAGCAAGTCTGCTACTTTTAGATAGAAGACCTTTCACATTGACGAAAATACTAGGTCCATGGCCAACGGCAAGTCTTTATTTAGAAAACAGCGCTTGTCGCCTTCAAGAAGTTTCTTGAAGAATCGAATATTTTATGGAAATATTGACCTACTGCACACGATGTCGACTTCCCCTTCATGCTGAAGGAATTGTGTTATGTTTGTGATAGTGGGTTTGATTTTAAGTGTCATCATTTGTGTCAGTGTGTTTTCCTGTGTATGTCAAGCAATAGAGAATATTTGAGTTTGAACGTATACAGGTGAACTGACTTTTCCCATTTGAACTTGTCATACAACACTTGTGTGCATATGAACCTATTAGACGTATATGAACTGCCATGTGATGTTCGGCTGTGCGTATTTTGTACATATGAACCTATTAGACGTTTTAGACGTTTATGAACTGCCATGTGATGTTCGGCTGTGCGTATTTTCCTATGTGTTCTACTGTATTGCATTTTGTGCCCTTATTAATCTTTTTACTGCATATTCTGTCTTCTAAGCGCGAAGGAGTAGCCGGTGCCACTATAATGGCACCAACCTCTCCTATTTCATCATTTCAATAAAAAAAAAACGAAGACTAGGTTGGCATTACAGGATGGCAGTAAAAAAATCCAGCGGAAATTTAGAAAACGCGTTGTTTGGACCAGGTGTTCTTTTTTTTTTAATATGGATAACTGCGGTAACTTAAACACAGCACTGTAATATTCGGAGCGCGGAGTGACCCTAGCGATATGCATTCATGGAAAACATCATAGTTGTGGGTTAATTTAATAAAGAGTTATTAAGTGATAAGTAAATCTAATTGTTAAAGAGATATTGTTGGCCTGGTTAGTATAAATAAAAGGTAATTTTTGTCCGCTTTCGATATTAATATACGCCAGATCGGGGTCTATCATTAAGTGTTAATATTCTTGATCTTTCATATAAACGGAACTAATAGGACATGAAAAACTGAAACCAGTATTAATTTTTTATATATTTAGCGAATTGAGCTAGAGAAATGTGTTTGGTACAGATTTTTAGAACGCATATACGTGCTCATTTTGGCGAAAAAAATTATTTCATATGATAAGTGGCATCCGAAATATCAATGTAGGAATGTAATTGACACTTCGGAGAATGTGGTCCGTCCATAAAAGAAAGGGAGAGAGGGGTGTCGAGACCAGTTTGTGGGTGACGGGGAATGCGAAAGGAAGGCAGGGGTCGCTTGGCACAGAAACAGGTTGGGGGTGGAGGCGCGGACTAATGGCATGTGAGTGCCAGAAAGGCAGGCGCTAGCTGCGGGGACGCGGTGCTGGATGTTGGCTGCGCTTCATTGTGCTCTCGTCGCTTGTGTCCTGCGCTGCCGAAAGGCCCCGGGAACCAAGCCCGAGCAGACAGGCTGAACTGCAGGCGGCACGAACAGCTATGCGAATAGGGATAAAGCTGGGGAGTAGATCCAGTTCCATCGGTTCCCGTCTGCAATCGCCATCGCCGACGGCCTTGTTCGCGCACCGGCCGCCAACGACGGCCCTCGTTGCATCAAGCTACATGAAATACATAGACTGAAGATAGCTGTTGAAATATTAGAATCCGCGACGCATCGAAAAGAAAATGAAAGCAAAACGGGAACAGGAGTTTGCACGATGTACACCGGAGGAACAACATGTGCGATGGGCGAAGCATTGCGTAAAGAAAGCCGAAGATCGAATAAGAGACGTAGGGTATCCTTTCCAAATGTTGGGAGACAATGTTAACATGTAGACAGAATAACAAGGTATTAAATATTCGGCAGATCCCACGCCTTGTGGGAATCGGTTTCATGCGAAGCAGTGAGCGAGGGTGCATTTTTTTTTTTTTTTTGTGTTGGGCCAAGCGTTACGAGGTGGATCGACGTGTTTTTCTAACTGCAGTAGTTGTGTACACATCATCGTCTTACCAGGCAATAACTATTTTGAAAAATGTCCGTTACGAAAAGTTTCATGACTTTCATGAGCGGTCGCAAGCATAAAAACTGGAAGCGCCTAATATGCGGGAAGTAGGACGATAAGAACAGATTGAAATGCAACCGTAATAACCAGTAATGATATTTTATAAAATTAGCAAGTTAATCGGGAGAGGCATTCGTGATACTTTCGTCGAGAGTACTGAAATTCGCTCATTTTAGTGAAAAAGAAAGTTTTGAAAGACTGAGCAGAAGTAGAGGAATCGATTTATAATTGTATGGAAAAGTTTCGCGCGTTTTGCACTTTGTTCGCAGCGCGGAGGTGTGTTTTTATCATAGAGCGGCTGGCTGACACCAGAGTATGTGGGATGTGCTTCTTTATATTGACTTTTTTGTGATATTGTGTACTTTGTGTGGTCCGTTTAATTAGTGCTGCTCTGTCAAACTGTGTCGTTAATTTTAGTATTGACTATGCTGTAAGAACCTGGGTGTTCTTATGGACTGCCACCCTGTATGTAATTTAATGAGTATCTGTGGCTTCAGTGTCCTCAGTTTTCGTGTTTGTGGCATGACTTAGTTCTCATGTACTACTTTTTTGCTAAATTATGCAGGAAGAAATCAGCTGAATCCTTGCGTCGTCAATGAATCTGATGGATGGTCCGTCGTGGATGGTTTCCGGCGACTACGCTTCCTTCGTTTGTTGTGCATTCTTTTGCAGCATTCTGGGCTTCATTTCGACACGCTGCGCTTAAAACTTGAGCGCTGTTGGTTTCACGTGATCTGACTTCTGCTTTGTTTTTTTGGTGGCCTTTTGCATATTTGTTTCTTGTATTGCTTTCCCAAATGCTGGCTCATGAACAGAAGACTGCAGCTTATTGTGAATAAATTAACTAAAAAGAACTCACGTGTTCTCTTGACTTTCATCTGCTAGAGGTCTGTGGATAAAAGTACACAGTGACTCTGCAGTGTTTTGATGAGAATTCCCTTATGTAACCAACGCGTGACACGATCAGCATAGAGTGAAGAAACTGTAGCAGCGAAGCAAAGAGAAGAATAAACCCGATGCATCTCACTGAAATTCCGTCCGGACGGAGTAAGGAGATTCGTAAAATATTCCGGAGGTGACACGAAAAAACTCCGGATAGCCGGAGTGAAACAACGGCGAAAAATACTCCGGAGGTGCCACGCAGTCACTCCGGCCAGCCGGAGTGAAAGAACGGCAAAAAATATTCCGGAGGTGCCGCGCAAAAACTCCGGCCAGCCGGAGTAAAAGAACAGTGAAAAATACTCCGAAGATGCCACGCAATAACTCCGGCCAGCCGGAGTGAAAGAGCGGCAGAAACACTCCAGAGGCGCCACGCAATAACTCCGGCCAGCCGGAGTAAATGCTTTACTCCGGAAGTCCGGAGTATAAAAAACTCCGAATGGGGGGGTCGCTAGAGGACAAGCATTTTACTCCCACCTGGGAGTAATTTTTTTTACAGTGTAGAGGAGAGGGAGGTATCAGGCAAGCTTCACTCGCTCTTTTTGCTGTTCCTTAAGCTGCGATCACTCCTGTCTGAGAAAAGCGAATTTTCATTTCTTTTTTTTTATGACGACGAGATATATCTTGTGCAACTTAGCAAGTCGTTCAAATAACGCAGTGCCAAGCCATGTTTTCCATCAATTTCGTTATCGTCCGCGGAGATAAGAGCCAAAAAAGTATACGCTTTATCGCAGCGATTGGAAAGCCTAAAATAGAGAGAAAGGGTGAAGAGTTCGTCGTAGGGGTGATCGTTATAGTATGTAACAGCCAACGAGGGAGAGAAGAATGCGGAATCTTGATTTTCACTGTTCCGAAACGTGCCGCTAGGTCCCTGCAGGGTCCCATGGGACGCCAGGACGGTCGACGCTCGCGCGATAACCTTCAAATCGTGTTCGACTGTACATACAAGAGCATACCAAAGTCAACTACTAAGCGGGGGGCCTACTCGTGTTAACTAAATTGGCCAAAGAATAAAGATCGACTCGAGCGCATACGACAGGCAGTCCCAAATCGTGACAGGCATTCTGCAGCTGCCCCTAAACCCAAAATGAAAAGTGTATAATCACGGCGTACTAAAAGTTGTAACGTATCTGGATGAAGCTTGGAGTAAAACGGAGAAACTACAGGCAAAATGAAGGAACGCGCAGCACGCACTGGAACGGAAAAATTACAGGCATGACGACATTGAGAAATAGGAAGACAACAGGATGGGTCGCAGCACAAATGGGGGTAGCGGATAATCTAGTTGACATTAGGCGATAGAAATGGACCTGGGGGGGGGGGGGCACCTAATTTGCATGAAAGACAAGCAGTGGTCAGTTAGAACAAGAGCAACAGAATATGTATCAAGGGATGGGAAACGCAGCTGGGCACGGCAGCGAATTAGATGAAGCGGCGAAATTAAGAAGTTTACATGGAATAAATCGAATCAGCTCCCACAAGACCGGATAAATTGTTGATCATTGGGAGCGGTCTTAGCCCTGCAGTGGACATACAACAGGCTGACGATGATGATGACGGTGAAAATTACCTATGGTCGTTCACAAACGCGTGCAACGGACAGGCCGTTCACTTTTTCGCCTGTCCACGGTATTTTTCCAAATGTAGGTATTTTTGTGCCGCGGCAACCCTTTAGAGGAACCACATGTAGCTTTATGTCAGAATATTGCTGTGCCCATGTGTAAGGTTTTATTTTATAACTTATTCGGGATGCGTTTTGCCTTCGGCATGTTTATTTCCACCAAATTCTCCGCCAATATGCCTAATAGTCCTGCCAAATAAAAAAATGACTGAATTAATCGAGACCGCTTTTTCTTAGGCACAACCAAAAGAAGCCTTCAGATAATGAAGCCAATAAGCATACAGAGGGCGTTATTTGTACTTATTCAATGAATCAGTAGCAATTATGAGATAAAGGAAAAATTAATTAAAAATGGAGGAAGGCACAACTCGCCGCAGGCAGGGACCGAACCAATGACCTCCGCCCCACGCATTCGGCGCTCTGCCAACTGAGCTACGGCCGCTCCACAGCTACATACGACCGCTGCCATATTGGGAGTAAGTGAAAACAGATTATAGGAACGACGAAATAGCAGAAACAAGGTTGGAAGACGTAATGACGTCGGTGTCATTTGAAGATTGGTTTCATCAGGTGAACTTTCTTTTTAAGCGCAGGTAAAGACACGAAATATATAAAAGCGTAACATAGGGCTCCGAAAATTTCTATCCCTTTTCTCCACATTGGCGCTGTTTAGTTATGAGAACAGCGAAAAAAAAGTGTCAGCCCTTCTCCGGATCAACTTGCTGGCAAACTTCAACGGAGCGCACACGGTAATAGTTCGGTGGGCAGGCACGATGTTTGGAACAGAAGAACGCGGGACGAGGAGCTCACACATGAAAAACAGGCAGAGGCAAAAAAAAGGATGTGCTTCCACCAATTAAATTTCTTTTAACCCTATTTAGGCGGGTTTGTTAAGCGAATTTGTTCCCTGCCGCTATGATGAACGTAATAACTAGTGCAGCGGCCGTAAAGCGGAAGTGACGGCGAGGTGCTTCGGCGAGCGCGGTAAGCACTTGCCAGTGACGTGGCCAGCAGCTGCCATCATTTACATGTCGGACCATCGCTGTAACGGCGTCGTCGCAGCTGCCACTCGTAAAGTGTGGGGGAGACAGATCCTGCTCCGTGCGGAAAATGGTCGACCTCAGCGAATAATGCGGTTTGCGGAGCAGCTGGGCGGCCGTCTTTCGCCGGAACCGTTATGTATACGCGCACGAAGATACCAGAAAGCGCCGCGCGAGGCGATAGGAGGAGGCCGAGGCGTGGGCGAATCGCTGCGCCTTATTTACTCGGAACGACTCGAGGTCCCTATCGCGAAAGAGACAGCGGAAGAGAAGACTCGTAACAGCGAGCCTTTCCTCTAGCTTCCGTGGGCCGTGCCTTAACTGTTTGGTGCCACCTCGCCTTTGAAGGCACTGCGCTATCTTGGCAGAATGACGACCAGCTTCCCACGGGTCGCTGTTAAGATACAGAAGACGATGGACCGCGGTCATCGAAGTACTTAAAGAGGTTCAGAGCAAAGAAATAATGGCTTACGGGAGGGATGCACAGTTGGCAGGAAAGAGGAGTGTGCGCCGTGAATCATTCAGGCTTACGATCAGTGGCTTCGCAGAACAAAAGGCTTTGTTGAGCAAGGCGCCATGCAATAGTCACGACCTTCCTCATAGTGTTCAATCAGGCTTATTCTTGGCATATTATTCCCATACCGCTCAAAAGCAGGGGACTACCGACCCTGGCATTGGAGCCGCGGCTTCCCACGCAGCGCAAAATGAACTGTAATACAAATTATCTATAACATTTGCTTATTTTGATGTCGCCGTCTATTTCAAGATTTGATGAAGGAACTTTCGTTTTTTTATCGCCGTCATTCCATATGTTCATGTTGATTGGGAAGGAATCTTCACAAAGATCATTCCAAATGTACATTGCATAATCTTCCCTATTGAGCTCTTCCACAATCTGTACTGTTGTACGGCGGTAGCCCTGCAATCAATTTTAAACTCCAAGCTAACCAAATCAGTGATAGGCTTAGTACATGATCATTTATATGGTTTCGCTGTTCCCACCCTCACTATACTATCTATCTATCTATCTATCTATCTATCTATCTATCTATCTATCTATCTATCTATCTATCTATCTATCTATCTATCTATCTATCTATCTATCTATCTATCTATCTATCTATCTATCTATCTATCTATCTATCTATCTATCTATCTATCTATCTACGCTATTGCTCTTCCAGAAAATGAAAACCAGTGGGAGAGATAGCATTCTTTCTTCCCTTACGTACTTTTTTTGTATATATATGAAGTTCCTTGCGCCAATGGTATATACGAGTGCACGAAAGCTGGCATAAGGCCGCGCGGGACATCCTCGAGTCACGTTCTGCCCATCGGCAGAATGACGCGATTCAGCGGCAGTTGAACAAACGTCGTCTTCTCTCATAGAGTGAACAGGATGCACTCTTTTCTTCCACCGTTATCGCTTTCTCTTTCGCTCTAACTTCACTGCTCCGTGCTTCATACCCATCGCCTGACGCGGTTACCGCGAGCTATTGCATAATGCGTACTGTCCTTTCGCCAACAATAACGGTCTGTTTTTTATGCTTCTCTTAGAGAAAGATATTTCTTCTAGTTAAAGAAATTTATTAAGGTGAAAGCTTTACATGCCTCATCAGACGCTCAAATTAGCCTACGGCGGCGGCGGCGTCAACACGAGTGAATAAAAAGATTGTCATCACGTGAGGACGACACCATATGACGTCATCATGACGTCATAGATCGCCAAAGTTTGTGCCGGCTTTATGATGTCACATGACGTGACGTGAGAAGATGACATCATCGCACGGCATCGTCGCTCGGTCTAAAGTGGGCCGATCACGGAGGCAGTTCAAATCCAGGCGAAATGCAGAACGCTTGCGATGCATCCGATCCCGGAGGCAGGGCAAACCCACGTTAGATGAAGAAAGCTTTCGGAGGGAAGGTGGGGATGGAGAATCAGTACATCAACTGAGAAGGAAAGATGGCTTTCACCTTCGAGCCGCCTCAAGCGATTGCACAAGGGTCCCTGTGAGTGTTGTCTTCCTTTTTGTCGTTTCTAGCAACTGAAATATATGGGGATCTCGGTAAGACAACTTGCCATTGGCGTGACTGCAGCATGCGGCTTGAGTCAGAGAAAACGGTAATGCAATCCTCATGTAGGTCGATTCCCCACTGTTATCGCAGTGACACCATCAGCCGGTTCCATTGCTGTGTGCAAATCTGTATGAGCCAGAAACGGCAAGTTGCTATTAAGCATTCGAAGAACAGGTTTCCCTCTGAGAGTTCACGTCAGCGGCACTGCAATATGTGTCGCAGTGTTTGCTTGCGGTATGCACGACTTCCCTGACGTTGAAGAAGAACGCCTGAGCCTTTTGTAAACAAACCGGCGACGGAACTAGCCGGTTCCGTCGGGCGAAGGAGCTTAAAGTGGAGCGTGAAGGGAGCATGAAGGAGTGGGGAGGGGGGGGGGGAGAAACTGCGAACTTTGGTCACAAGGGCGGGGTAGCGCGCGCTATCTCTCAAGAGACATTAGTAGACGGCTCCTACCCTTGCACGTTCTGTGCTTCCACCGCTTACATCGCGTTCGGGTGCCAGCACGAAAACCGCTTCGCTCCGTCGAGTTGCACGAGATCAGATCCTATGCACATTTTCAAATTCTAACGCCAGTGGGGCGCCATATTGAAATACGCGCCGTGTAACGTGCAAGATTGGCGAAATCGCCATCTTGGGCTGCGCGTACTCGAACCGGCGCGCTATCCATTGGTGTGCGATCTCTGCTAAAGCCTGTGTTTGCTGATTTTTCGTTTCTTTAGACTGTTTTGTTTGGTATCGTCGCTGCCACTGACCGATTCGTCGCTGTCTGAACCGTTCAGCGTCGCGCATTCGCGCTTGCAACGCAAGAATGAACTCCGCGTCTGCGAACGGCAGTGCTTCGTCGTCGGTACCAGTAGCAGCAAGCGTAGTAGAACGTCGATCACGGCGTGAACTGTTAATGATCGGTAAGTAGAGTGTTCTTGCAGCTGTCTACCGATTTCCTTTATTGGCGTACTAAACGTCTACGGATAATTCATCAGTTTCACGCCTCCGCGCATAGTCGTTCGCGGCGCGTAAGTTTGTCAGCTGTAAACTCTAAACACCGCACAATCCTTCTTCACAGATACCTTGACCTACATTCACCCCAACGACGTCGAAGACTAGGTCGAGGACACGTGTGAGTTGCCAGAAATACGGCGAGTGAACATTGTTAATATATCGTTGAGGCGATTGTGTGGGGTCTTTGCCAGGTGTGCAACTACGAGGCACTGGAGTCGCACAACTACGTGCAGTCTGGCTGGGTGGGTCAGTCGTTGGAGCAAAATGTGAAGGAAAAAGTCGTGCTGGTGAAGGGGAATGTGACACCGTCGCAAGCCGTGAACAGTAGGCCCCATCGCGCGAGGGTTGCCGCGAGGCCCTCCGGTGAAGTACGGCGCGCGCAGGCTGCACATGCGTAACCGGACAAGGCGGAGTTTGCAGCCGTGTCGGCCGCTGTATTATGGACGATATGAAGTACGAATCCGTAACATTCTTACGAGTTACTAGGTGAGTCATTAGTGGCTTGCGTACCTTCCTATCCAGGATGCTGCACGGGAACGTTGTTCTCGTCGGTTCTCTTGCCGCCAACGAAATACCGGGTAGAGAGGCGTGACGATGGCGACACGCGGAAGTTCTTCCGATTTGCTGAAGCCACCCACTGCTGCCGCAATTCAGGCGACGAAGGAAAACGATGCAGCGCGAACATGCCACACTTGCACTCATCGCGTGGCGTACTGTGCTGCGGACACACGACTGCACTTAAAATATTGCTCTTCTGCTGCTTGTTCGTTCACTCGTACACGACACAGTGATGGCCAGATGACTTGCTATGCGAATGCAGTAAATTTTCTGCTATTATAGTCACTTCGTATCGGAGACGGGCGCACAACACAGTCACACAAACGCGTACCAAAGCAACACAAACACGGCAATGGCGCAGCCCAAAGCACGATGGCAAAACTGAGAGCCCTGCAGCACTGATGCAGCGATGAGAGCCCTGCAGCGATGGCAACACTGAGAGCCCTCTACCCCTGCAGCTTACTGGTTCGAGCCTGCTCCTGTGAAAAGGTCTATAGGAGCTAGCTCCTAGCCTTACTTCACATAACATTCCATATCGTTGCTATCGCATTCATTGGTTTGCATTTGCGGCGAAACTGTGATTTTTTTTCTTTTTTTTATTATTTTTTCTCTCTTTGAGCATATACGTGGCATGTTTGCATTAAATCTGAGTTTTTGATGTCTTCGTGCCAGCTTTCGTGATGGCTGATTAATATTCGAATCGCGATCATAAAAAAAAAACCGTTACCTCTCTTATTATGCTCTGTAAGCTTTCGGAATGATTTTACAAGCGTGAGCTACTCACGAGATTGAGTAAAGCGCTGATCGCAAACAGAATCGGGAAAACACATCAATCTTGTTTGTTTGTCAATCTGAGAAAGTTTCCCACAAACGCAAAAAAAAATAGTTCTTAGACTGATTTATTGTCTCTCAAATATTTGTCGCAGTTCTGTAAAGAAGAAAAAAAAAGACTCGTAAAAGCAAGGAGCGCGTACCGTTGACGGGGATTTCAGCAAAGCTTTATCGAATGTTTCATCACAACGGCGTCTGCGCTCTATGCTTTGGGCGATAAAGTAATTTTTTAAGGCTCTCTGTCTCCGTAAAGCGAGAAGACACCGGAAACGAAAGCGTGACAAAAATATCGTGAAATACCCGACACACTCAAGAGAACACGTTCTTTATCTCTAAACAAACTGACGGCTGTTCTTGAAAGAGGAATGGCTTGCTGGCAGATCACACTGTAATGGATGACACGGTGTGGCAGAGTTTGATCACGTACTGTTGGCAATGGAGTAAAGTATATGATATATTGTGAAGTCATGCGACGAGGGAGGCATATACAAAAGGTCCGAAATAATGCCGAAAGGCTCATCTTGAAGACATGTATATATACATAGTTTAACTTTCTTCTACTCCCCTAGAGCACAGGGCAGCATAGTTAACGCGGATTCAAGAGGGTTTTTTTTTTCGCAGTTTGAATGCTTCAAATAATTCTTTTACCAAAATACATCCATAATAACGTGCATTACAGCCTCTCGGTGTTGTTACCCGCGATATTTCGCGGGTATTTTCTTTTTGATTCTACATTAAGTCATATGCTTGAATTGAAAATTGAAGCCGACAAGCTTGAAGTTACGGCCGCTTTGTATAAATGCTAAGACCATCATTACTTCCGACAGAAGGCTTTTAGAATAAGTTGGAAAAATGCATTGACGAGGCAATTAGGACTACGTTTTTTGAAAAACTGTTAAGGCCGGATATCTCGAACATGGAGCTAGATTTACCATTTCGATTGTGCAAACGTGAGTTCGCTTCTGACTTAATTCCATTTTGCGATTTTAAGTGGCCGAGAGGGATAATGTAAATATATATATATATATATAGATATATATATATATATATATATATATATATATATAGATATATATATATATATTATATATATATATATATATATCTATATATATATAATATATATATTGCCACGCCCACTTCGTGTCTTGTTTTGATGTATTCGGGTTGACGGCAGAGACGGTTATCACCGCTCGACGCTGTCCGCGAAGTAGTGTTCTAGAAGCATCGCGATTGTAGTAGATCGTTTGTTAAGATTGCGCCCCGCACGCGAATGTTCCAGCTTTGTCTAGAGATTACGCCGCCACCAGCGATATTGCTGGAAAGTTCGATAGCGCCTGTATAAAAGCGACGCGCGTGAGCGCTTGTCAGTTGATCGACGGACGACGCCCTGTTCGCCGCTATCATTGTACAGCGTGCATTGCTGTAGTTCTAGTTCTCATTTTCCGGCCACAAGTTCGGCCAAATAAACAGTTTCATCCTACAAACGCCGACTGCTGTCTTCGTCGACGTCACGACCACGTGACATCTGGTGGAGGTGCTGCTTCATGATCCGGACGCCACCGCGGAGCGCTGACCCAAGCCCAAGCCGCGAAGAAGACGACTCTAAGGACAACCCGGATCCTCGAACCAGCCGCCGGCAGAAAGGACTACCCCCCCAATACGGACTCCTACCGGATAAGCCAAAAGCCACGGCGACAAGAACAACAGGCACGATGACGGCCGCAGCGAACCCTGCCGCGATAGTGATGCAGCCGCCGAGGGAGCCGCCGACATTTCGTGGTTCGCCATGTGAAGACCCCGAAACCTGGCTGGAGACGTTCGAAAGGGTCGCAACATTTAACAACTGGAACGCCGACGACAAGCTGCGCCACGTGTACTTCTACTGGAAGAAGCAGCAAGGACATGGCTCGAGAACCGGGAGTCCACGCTTCGAACCTGGGATCTCTTTCGTAGTGCTTTTTTGGAGACGTTCACGAGCGTCGTTCGAAAGGAAAGGGCCGCATCCTTGCTGGAGACACGGGTTCAGCTCCCGAACGAAAACGTGAGCATCTTCGCGGAAGAAATGACCCGGCTGTTCCGCCACGCTGACCCCAACATGCCTGAAGAAAAGAAGGTTCGTTTCCTCATGCGAGGAGTAAAGGAACAGCTCTTCGCTGGCCTTATGAGGAATCCGCCGAATACCGTCCAAGAATTTGTCTCCGAAGCAACAACAATCGAGAAAACGCTTGAGATGCGAACACGGCAATACAACCGCAGCCTCTCGACCACAAGCTACGCCAACGTTCAAGCGCTAGGATCCGCCGACCTGCGTGAGACGATTCGAGCAATCGTGCAAGAGGAGCTGCGAAAACTTCTACCTTCGTCGCAACCTCAAGTAGATTCCATCGCCGACCTCGTGCGCCAGGAGATCCAGCATTCACTCGGTGCGCTCAGCTAGCAGAGCCGCAGCCGCAAGCTATGAGCTATGCTGCTGCAGCCCAGCCGTCATGCTCCTCCTCCACGCCCACGCCAAGACGATACAACCGCCGCAGTACCGTCGCCAGACGCCGCCGCCGCCACCGATGCCCTACCGTCCACCTGTCGGCCATACGCCGCCGCCGCCACCGACGCCCTACCGCCCACCTGTCGGCCAAGCGCTACACCCCGAGGATAGCCGATGTATGCGCGCTCCCCTGACAACCGCCCCGCTCTGCTACCATTGCGTGGGAGTGCCGTCCACACGTACCGCCGCTGCCAGTACCGACAGATGGACTACGAGGATTCGCCATCAACGCGCCGCGACCGCAGCCAGGCGACGGCCTCGCGACATCGACGACTACCTATACCGGAACGCAGTGGCTACAGAACGGATCGTCCTTCACGCTCGCCGTCGCCCGGCCGCTACATGTCACGCACCGCCGGCCGTACACTGGCCCAAACCGGGGCCGGTCGCCTAGCCCGTATCCAGAAAACTAAGGGCAGCAACCGATGGAGTGTGGGTGCTGTACGACGAACTACCGAAGATCCTCGCCGACGACGACGACGTCGCGACGAAACCTTCAGAACACGACGCGAACCAGACAGACCCTGACGACGAGATCTTGCGGACCAAGAAGACCCCGACCGACGCAACATGGAAGCAGCGGAACAAACCGACGCAGCCGTGACCCGACGCGAGACCCAACCGCAACGCAAGACGACGAACTAGCGACCTCGACGTTCTCATCGACGGCCACAACGTCACGCTTCTCGTCATACTGGAGCGCACTATTGCGTCATCAGGTGGGCTCTTCGCCACGAAGTTGAAGAAGTTAATGACCGCTTGGGAAGGCCCCGAAATCCGCACCGCTGGAGGCCATCTGATAACGCGATTGGTGTTTGCACGGCGGAGTCACCATCAATAAACCGGACTTATCCTGCGAGCTTTGTAATCCTACAAAACTGCTCCAGGGAGCAATACTTGGAATAGACTTCCTAAGTGAACACGGGCGCCGTCATCGACCCTGAGGTCCGAGTCGATAACACTAACCCAGATACACGCGCTCCGCCCCACGCGACGCCAGGGAACCATGCATTGAATGTGATAGAAGAGCAGGGACCATTCCGCCGCGTTCCAGCGTCATTATTTCGTCGGCACCGAAAAAGCTGAAGACATCGAAGGTGTCATCGAGAGCGATCAGCGTTTGCTGCTAGGACGCGTGACATTTGCGTCGCAAGGGGCATTGCTCGGTTGCATGAAGGAAAAGGAAGACGTGATGCTAACGAACTTCAGCAGGAATACAGACACCTGAGCGCAGGGGCACGACGATTGCATACCATCGAAGAATCTTGGCCGTCAGCGATGCGTTTGCCTTTTCAGATTCTGACGAAGCTACGACGACGATCCTGAGCCACCCTTCGACGTAAACCCAAGTCTTTCCGCTCGCCAACAGCAACAGCTCCGACGCCTTCTGCAGGAATACAGGGACTGTTTTCTCGTCGTCATCGCGGGTCCGACAAACGCCCCTTGCTAAGCACCGCATCATAACAGAAAGAAAATGCTCGACCACTCCGTCAGAGTCCCTACCGGTTTCGACGCGGGGAACGGGAGGCCGTTAAGAAACAAGTCGATGAAATGCTACGCGACGATATCATCCAGCCGTCCAACAGCCCGTGGGCGTCTCCCGTGGTGTTAGTGAAGAAGAAGGATGGGACCCTACGTTTCCTGCGTCGATTATCGTCGCCTGAACAAAATCACAAAGACAGGACGTGTACCCTCTCCCACGGATAGACGCACACCCTGGATCGACTCCACAACGCGAATGTACTTTTCGTCGATGGACCTCAAGACCGGCTACTGGCAAATTGAAGTCGACGAGAGAGACCGAGAAAAGACCGCCTTTATAACAACCGGACGGCCTCTTCGAGTTCAAGGTCATGCCTTTCGGTCTTTGCTCGGCGCCTGCGACTTCCAACGAGTCATGGATACTGTGTGTAGCTGGCTTGAAGGGCAGACTTGTCTTGTTTACTTGGACGACGTCGTTGTGTATGCCTCGAACTTCGACGAACACCTCCAGCGACTTCAATCCGACTTCAAGCAATCAAGAACTCCGGGCTCACCCTGAAGCCAGAAAAGTGCCGCTTCGCGTACGAGGAGCTCTTGTTTTTGGTCACGTGATCAGCAAGACTGGAGTGCTCCCAGACCCGCAGAAAACAGCTGCCATCGCCGCTTTCCCGCACACCACCGACAAGAAGGCCGTGCGCTCGATTTCTCGGCTTGTGCGCCTCATTACAGACGCTTTGTCACAAGACTTTTCACGGATCGCCGAGCCACTAACGCAGCTCACGAAGACCGACGTCGAATTCAGGTGGCAAACAGCGCAAGTCGAAGCATTTCATGAACTAAACGACGCCTGCAGAGACCTCCGATACTTGCGCATTTCGACGAATACGCCGATACGGAGATTCACACCGATGCAAGCAGCATAGGACTCGGCGCCGTCCTTGTGCGCGGGACGGGCGACTGGAAAGGGTTATCAGTTATGCTAGCCGGTCGCTGTCTAAAGCAGAGGTCAACTATTCCACAACAGAAAAGGAGTGCCTCGCCATCATCTGGGCTACGTCAAAGTTTCGCCCTTACCTCTACGGCAGGCCCTTCAAAGTTGTGAGCGACCATCACGCCTTGTGTTGGCTAGCTAACTTGAAGGAACCTTCAGGTCGCCTCGCCACGGTGGAGCCTAAGACTTCAAGAATTCGACATTACGTCGTCTACAAGCCGG